>NC_044197.1:30012532-30075680 GCF_900880675.1 Sparus aurata | reverse complement strand
CATGAGAAAAAGGAGAAAAGTGAGACATCTGAAGTATTCCTTTCATTCCCCAACAAATCCGTCTGAGCCACCAATTCACACAAGCCGACTCTCTGTACTCTGTACTCTGCACTCCGTCTGTGCCGACGACAATGCACTGCAGTTCAAGTTCAAATCACAGAATTGGACCCCTACAGGAAATAGACTGAATGAACTGCACCTTATGGCTACAGTCCAAACAGTAACAGGGTAGACAAGCCACATATCACTAACATACACTCACTCTCTCACACACACAAATCCTTGTAGTTCTACTCCCATGAGGACTCTCCGCTGACAATATTTGTTCTGTTTCCCCAACATCAGAACGAACCTTGTTACGTACAGCAATCCTAATTCTGATCTATAGCTAAACAGGGTTTTCTGTCCTGTACTTTTCATTTGTCAGTCTGACTTTGCCTTCTTTTTAGCCCTTTAAGCCAGCCTACAGTTAACAGGTTCACAAAAAACTATTTTGTCCATGAAATAGGAAGTAAGAGATGAGTCCAAAACTTTTTACTATGCAAGAGAAGGCAATGGAATAAACTTACCAAAATACATTTAAAAAAATGAATATGACACGAGAGCTCCCTTAAATGAATTCAAGATATACAGATAATGTCAAACGAAGACTGCTAGCTTGTAGCTGTAGCTGGATAGCAAGGAAAAGTGCAGCTACTACCAGCTAGCAAGCAAAGTTTGCAAAAGTTGTTCACTAGCAATACACTGCCATTATCATTGTAAGATATAGGGTTTTATGAGTTTTTTCACTTATATCAGGCAAGCATCAAAATAATTATAGTGATAACATGAATAAATATAGCTTAGTTTGGACAGGAGCAACTAGTTAGGTAGCTAAGATAGCAAATATTATCCAGCCAGCATAGCTAGACTGTCTTCATGAGCCAAATGCAGCATGATGAATTCCCCTCTCTAGGAATGCAGTGTAAAAGCAGTTCATCCTTTTGGCAAATAAACTCATTTGGTTTCTTTCAAAACAGTGAGATGAGAAAACTGAAAATAATCTAATATCTGGAGTAAAGGAGAGAGCTGGACTCTGGCCATGGTTCGCATACTGTAGCTTAGCATAATAAGTAGATTCAAAGCTAGCTTAGCTCTGCTCCAAGTTTTTTTGTTTAAAAGCCTGTCATCATGTTGTACGATGTGGATATGACAGCACACTGTAAAGTTGATAGGGATAATGGGTCAACTAAGTCCCAGGTCCAAATAAAAAGAGTTGAGTGGAGGTAATTATTTTAATTGGTGAACAACAAGAGTGGAGTCGGTAATGCCCTAAAATAGTTAGTATTGCAACAGTATAACAACAGCATTGTTCTTCTCATTATTGCTTGGCTCATATAACGTATTGTTCAGCCGTACTCACACAACCACCTTTTATTCTACAGACTTTCCTCACAGTTTTGTATTCCATGTTATCAGTTGTCGTCTACTCTCGCATTCACCATATTTATGCATCAACACTTCTTATCAACTCATTTATTCTGTCTGAAACCTTTGTACTGCTCTCTTCTGGAGTCAGACAAGTTATCATCGACAAGCTACTATATCCTTTTTTCTCCCAAATGTCAACGCCCTGCAGTGACGGAGACAAAAGATTCTCATTTCCTGAGTCACCACAGTGCATTTAATTAAGTTTGGATTGAAATGTGTTGGAAAAGGCCCAGCAAGCCATAAGGACTGAAGTCAGTTCAGTTAGCATAACAGACAAAATGAATTAGCATTTCAAGCTGGGCTACACAAATTAAATGTTATGTGGCAAAATCAAATCTTGCAGCTAGTTTACCTGTAAATGGGATCCTGCATGACCATCATCTTGCTCTCATCCCACGCCACTCCTTCTTCTGTGGAAATAACAGCAACAACAAAACTGTTAGTAAAATGAAAGCTTCTTAATGTATACAGATAAAAACCCCTGTATCATAATTAAGAGCTAACGGAATCATATATATTTATTCGACATTTATTTACATTTTACCTTTCGTCTGTCCAGGTGACTAAAATGTTCTGTTTAATGTCACAATCAAAATTTCAGCACATGAGGACACAGAAATGGCTTTTAATTGATTTCCATCTCCACAGACCTTGTTGACTCAATCATTCAATCACTCATCTCCCTCATCTGTCATTGGCTCTGACCTACTCAGAGATGTAAATGGATGGCTGACCGTCACACTTGGCATTTAAGCTTTCTAGCCAGGGAGCCAAATGAGACAAGAAAACAGGTGGAGGCAGAACATCCTTCTATCGACCAGCGTTTTTGATGCCAGCCAATTAATTTGACACTGAGCCAACAATGATTGCTTCAATATTTATCCAATCACACCCCAGAAGGGGTGTTCATTCAAATCACTTCCATCAAATCTACTTTCTAGGAGTTTGTTTTCAGAGAAGAAAAGAAGAGCTTTCCATGGCTTAAAGATTTATATCAATCCTGAAACTGGCCAGCGGAAAGCTGGCCGGGACTCAAAATGATTTATCCATGGACAGTCAGAGCTGATCTCAATGAACCTGAGGACACTAGTAAGGCAAAGTGGGAGGAATCACTTCCTTCACTTTCCTCACAGTAAATTCCCATTTCAGTTCTTCTTTTAATGATGTTCAGTGTCATGTGTATGTAATTACGACCAGTTTTAATTAGTTCAACTTGGCAAATGGCCAAAACTACAATACCAACAAATCTCAGCCACCGTCCCTCTCGAGATAAGGCAAGCCATGTGTAAATAAGACATGAAAAAATTCCTGAAGGTTTTTTTGTTGCTCTTGGAACAAAAACTGTGATTTGATTGAGTTTGAAGGCCATGGTGGCACCTTGAGTTCTTTTCCGTGTTCCTCAAACCATTCCTGAACATCTTTTATGGTTGTGGCAACGCGTGTCAAAGAACATCCCCAGCAGAACATGTTGAGAGGATCAATGTTTTTCACTTGAACTGTTTTGGCTGATTGCTGTATTAACAGTAATATACCAATGAATGAACTGGGATAGTGTCTTGGAAAAACCAAGCTCAAACTGTGAGGAGACTAACAAAGTCACTGACTTTACAAACAGAAACGAATAGAGAGAGAACATCATCATTGGCAGCAGCAGCAGAGCACCGTCTTACAATCATCAATGGTTTGAAAAAGAAGCACTAAATGTAATGTTCAGAAAGCGCTGCATCAACGGCTGAGAGGAGATTATATTTTGCTGATGCATTCAACTGACACTGATTGTTTAATTAATATCATATCATCAACTCTTTGTGGTAAGATATAGGTTACACATTGTCTTCACCAACATAAAAAAAACAGTTTATACGGGTATGTGCTACTTTTAGGTCTGATATTAAGCTACCAGGCAGGTCTGCCACAAAAACATCATGTAGAGTAATGGTCCAAATGATGCTGCATCCACACACGACCGTTCACACACAAAAGAAGATGGATTCGGAAACAGGCACACACACTCACACACTTATATAACGGAGCACTTGTGTAATAAATAGGCTGATCCTACGAGGACCATTAAGAGAACTCAATTAAGCCTCCTCTAATGAGACACCAATGTAAATCTGTAACATCCATCTGTTTGTAAGAGCAAACATGGTCATTACCTCTCCCTTTGCTCCATACATGCACTGGAGAAATACTACAAAACTACTGTACTGTGTTTGCAATTATTGCTGGATTCAATTATCTGTTTAGCTGCACACACACAGAACATGGTAATTATCAATTGTAACTTTTCAGCAGATACCATTCTTCAAACATAGTAAACAGAAATTGTTAGCCATCTTTTAGTATTGTACAGGAAGAGGGATTATTGTCTGTATCTCAACTCCAGAAGTCCATCTAAAAACAAGAGAAATTTGACTTGACGGTACGAAAGTGAGCTGAGAAAATCTTGCAATTCTGACATTTAACAACCAACAGTTGTGAGCACTCATTCAGATTTTGGAGCAACCTTGTCTCCCTATCAACATCAGGACTGGTGAAAAAAGATCAATAAGAGTCTGGTGTTGTGCGTGTCATCTGTCTGAATAGAGCAGCAGTTCAAACACAAGATGATGGCTGACAGTTACTACTGTTACATCAAATATTAAATTCAGTAAGAGGATAAGAGGATTTTGTCCAGCAGGGCAGCCTTGAACCTTGACGAACACTGAATGGTTCTGTCTGGATAAATACATTGAGATGAAAAGCTGAAAGAGAATGGAGGGCACTACTGAATTGACTTCCTTTTGTTCCCATCCACTGGTTTTCCACCTGTCAGACTCTCTGTGATTCTCGGCAGGTGAAGTCGACTCCAGTCTGTCTCTGTGGATTACAGCTGTCAGCCTCACCACACCTGGAAACACCAAATCCCTTGTCTCCTGTCTCAGCACTCTGCGACTTTACCTTGTCTTTAGTGTAGTCCTCTCTTTTCTTCTACTCCTCTTTTTCTCTTTCCTGTTTTGTAACTCTTCCACATCTTCCTCTTCCCCCATACACTGGATAGCTTTTTGTCTCCCTTCTCACCTCTGTCTGCCATTTAATGAAGACAGGGATCGATCACCACCTCCTGCCACGTATAGGATATAGGAAATGGATGTGGACTGGTTTTTTTTAAAGAAAATGATCCAAAATCTAGCCTTTGTTTAGGACCGAAAAGCCCAATCACTTATTTTATTCTTATATGCAAGGGCATTTAGTACAATATACTGAAGTGTAATCTTTTATGCCTATACAAAAAAGCAGTAATTGTAAAAGACAAGTTGCAAGTCTGTCGTCATTATGCATATTTTCTTAATACATACACACAGAAGCTTCAATTAAGAAGAGAATAGAGAGCCAGTAAAATAGCTTCAGCACACACAGGAGAAACTGAAAGCCCACTCACTCATTTGTCTGCTGCTGCTGCTGTGTGTGCTTCTTGACATCATTTCAGATCTGTGGGCAGCTGATGAGCCCACAGATAGACACAGACCAAACAAAGTAGGAGCCATACACTGTTCACAAGACTTCAGTGCCTTCATCTCTTGCAATAAAAGATATCATTAGAATAATATCATCAAAGAAAACCTTAAAATCAAACCAAAACAAACCAAACCAAACTCAACTATTTTGACAATGAATCAATCTCTATCATATTAGATCAAACAAAATATCTTTGGGTTTTAGACTAACAGCTTTTTGACATTTTGTAGAACAAATGATTAATTAATTTTGTAATGTAGAAAAAAAAATTTGCAGATAAATGAGTAATGAAAATTGTTAGTTGCAGCCCTGCTCGTTAAGACAAGATACTTTCATGTTAGATTTTATTTTTAGGTAGAAAGAGCCAATCGGAGCCTAATCAAGGGAAATTTTTGCCAATACTAAAACTGACATTCTCACGTTAAAACAAAAATACTGACAGCCATAGAATCAAACAAAAAAGTTGAAAAGATTTTTAAACAGAAGAACCAATTCATTTTTTCCTCTGATATGCGTAGCCGTGAGGGTCCGGGAGTGGCAATGCGCAATGTGCTCCTAGTGGAGCGGGTGGACGGAGATGGAGTTGGGGGAGGAGGAGGAAGGAGAAAGGGGCACAACAGGAGCAGGTGGTGTGTTTGGAGACTTGAGGCGATGCGCCTGAGAGGCCGCAGCAACATCGCATCCCGGTCAAGACGGGCATTACTACCTTGCCGCATCCCGGACAGTGCGGTCCGGTCTGACAATGCTGCCACGGCGTGTAGTGGGTCTGGATCCTCTGCACCTTGGTGTTTGCGCTGCTTCCTCCTCAGCTGGCCGTTGTGCACTGCTCTGCCCGTGCGGACTGATCCCGAGGCAGGTGCGATGTCCTGGTGATGCCAGCCGTAGAAACAACTGTGGCAATTTCCTCCCACGCCCGTTTAACCAAAGCTAATTTGGATGGATTTCTCCCATCCCCATACAATGCCACTTCTCGGTCTTTTGATACTTGTGTTTCAGATCGTTAAGATAGAGCCCATAAAGTTCAATTAAAAAAGGCCACTCACTTTTTTCTTTTTCCTCAAGTTGACTTTCACGCCGTCCACAGATACCACGATGTTGACTTTTTTCTTCTTGATGTTTTTCACCTTGAACTCATACTGCAGAGAGAAGACAGACAGAGACAGACAATTATTAATATTTGGTGGGACTAAGTACAGACTCATACAGCCTCTAAAATATTTGAAGCTGGATCAGTCTGAGTCACATCTGGAGGAAACACTGCAGAAGAATTTATCAGAATAGGATGACATGAAATGTTAATTTATATGATTGCTTGCGGTTTTAAACACAGTTAATTAGGTAAAACAGAGAATTTGAAATCAATCTGAACTTTAAATCAAAGCCATGCCATTCTCCAAGTGAAAGGGAATTCATACGCATAAAGAACTAAGAAATGCCTTCTTTCCGTTCCCATCAGAAAGTGAGCTTTGACTGAAATAGAGACTTACTGAGATTGAAACATGACAGCATGAATGAATGAATGACCTTCAAGATCACCAATGGATATACATGAAAGTATTTGAAAAAATCCTCCTGCACATTTCACTTTAATGCATCTTTACATCCCTGTAGTCAGCTGCCATAGGTACGAAACCTTACTGTAACCTATTCAATCAGACAGTTTGTCTATAAAATGTGTTTTTCCCTTTTTAACATTAACCTACAGCAAAAATGTCTTACATGCATCTTAGTTTAATATTGTCTACAAACAACAATACCAAAACTTTTTTTTTTCCTACATAATATACTGTATTTTGTGTACTGTATACAGCAGAGTACAGAGTAAACAGAGTAAAAGTAATGAAGAGATAATGGTGGAGGATACGTTGTCATAGCAAAAAGTAACAGCACCTATTTGGCAATATTTCAGATTTAAACCAGATTCTAAAAGGGAACCTGGTAATGTTAATGAGGAAAAGGCAGTTGGTTACATCACTGAGAAGTTGGAGATGTGCAGCCTGTCACCGGTAGCTCTTCATCTAACAACTTACTGAGGCGGCTCCTTGTTCCACTGCACACACCAACTGTGTAAAACTACTCCCTGACATATTTCAAACTGATCCGCTGTCAACAGATGCCGAAAATGACCGTTGTTTCGCTCTGCAGACGCATTTTTGATGAATGACTGCAGTAAGTGCTAAACTCATTGAACACATGGCATTTCCTGTGACTAGCCTACTTCATAATAAAACAATGTCAACTTGTGACATGTTTCGTGTTAGATGGTTTTTAATGTGAAGCTTCAGAAGTGGGAAATGAGCAATAAATTGATACAGCTCTACAGATAGCAAGTGTTTATTCTTGTGAAAAGCACAGTGCTGTCACAAGTTAATTAGCTTATGGAAACATTTTGTAACCGTGGCAAACAGTTTTCCATAGACTGTGCTACAACACAGTTTAGTATGTATTCACAAAGTCAGGAGGTTCAATATCCAAAAGCACTGTGGAGGGATCCATTTAAAGTGAAGGACCATAAAATGTTGTTGAATAAATGCTTCCATGAAGCTTTCCTTTGGCCAACAGTAGAGACAATGTTACTAGAACACTCAGTCAAGTCGGAATTTCAGTTTTAATGTTTCTTTGTATAGTTATCATGTTGGACTCAACCTGCAGTCACACCTGGACCTATTTTCCCACTTTCGAGTCACGACAATTACAGAGCAGGTATTCACAGTAAAGTTTCATACTAATGATGAACAGAATTGTCACAGAAAACGACAAACAACCCAGCTGAATAAACACAGTAAAGTCTGCAGACCTCTGTCATAGTCCATTGACACACCTGAGACAACTTCCATCGTCTCTCTGCCTCTAACGGAGCTGTGAGCTGTGTCAGACAACGGCACTGCAGCATGCAACCACAGTCAACACACACTGTTTGCATATCAAACAGGAAGCAGGTATAACAAGTGGATCAAGAGTCTTTTGTTTTATTGAAGGAATCCTGCTTTCAATTTCAAGCGCAAGGACGTATGCAAAAACACGGCCAGCCAGGTGACCGCCTTACCCCCTCTCCCACAATCTTCGGCATGCTGTCGGTATTCTGAATTAGTGGGATGTAACTGAGTCGTACAGAACCACCTGTCACGGCAGCCTTGAAAGACATTGGCTCTAAACACAATCTGTGTGTCTATTTCTGTCCATCCGCAATGCGTTGGGTAGTTGCTGTGTTTTGCTGGGTGATGCATGGAGTGGGTGCTCATTAATGCTGCACTTGCAAGCAATTTTGTGCAGGAAAGCAACTGTCTTATGTGTTATGAGAAAGAGACGCGGCAAGATTCCCCGTTTGTTCAAATTAAATTCAGGTCCCAGGCAATGATGCTCGTGGGAAATCTGCTCAGTGCAAGGAAGTGAGAAATCGAAACTGACGACGGCGAGAAAACGGCTACAGCAGTGAGACAGGCCTCTGTCTAAACAAGCTGACAAGTCGACTTACTTCACCACCTCCAGCAAACACCGAAAAAGCAACATTTAATCGAAACGATGCCACCACAGGTTTTCAATCTAATGAAGTTCTCGAAAGCTTTCAAAAGCGACCTTGGGCTTTCACTCTGAGCTGCCAAAATCCAAAGTTTCTGGCAGCACCGGTTGCACAAATCTGCAACGTCATGTCATACACTACTGCTGTAAGGAAAGTGCCTGGTGATGTTTCTCACTTGCTGTGTTTGCATTCAGTCACCTCCAGATTAAAATCTAAATGTAGATGCTTTTCGTGAACTTTATCAGTCATGTTTTCCCAACTGCTCCCAACTGCTTGCAGGCACTGTATCAATCAATCTGTCAATATTCTTGCAATTGTGGCTGTCAGTCCCCCTCTCTGTCAGTAGATTGTCCTTAGTCTGTTCTCTGTAGTGTCAATCTAGACTCAGTTGACTTTTGACAATGCTGTTGATTATTTTTCTGTCTATAATTGAATCAAGTGGTGGTTTAAGCTCTAGATAAAAAACATACTATAGTGGAAGTCAAAGAGTTCATCAGTGATATCAGAGGCTGAGGTCAAATAAACGTTATATGGAGGCAGACATTGTGCCTAAATATGTGCTTATATATACACAATACAAACTTATTGTAATGAATATAGAAAGGGTCATTCAGTCAGCGTATTTACAAAATCTACAGTAATTCAGATTTTCAGCATTCGACATCCACATTATTTGTTGTGCTCTGACTCACATCAGACCTCAGAGTAAAATACAAACTGCAGCGTTTGAAATGTGTCTGCCTGCAAGTTGACAGCGTCAATGTATGTGAATGAATAGTCGCAGTGTAATAGTGGATGACAGAACGCAGAACTCAGCATCACACCGTGAAAAATCAAGTCGAGGAGATTTAACATTGCTGGACAGGAACTCAATCAGCTTCTCAACCCTCAGTTACAAAGCATGCAACACAGCTGTCCTGGCAGGTGTGTTTGCTTGTGACTGATGGAACAAAAAGTGTGAGGGTTGCCAAAGGTCCTCAAGGGAACCGCTATTTCCCATGTCCTAGCAGTTTGTTTCAAATGTTGAAACTATGATTTTATTGATAGATTAGTTGATCAGCAGAAAAAAAGGTCTCGAAATCTCCACAAAACAAACTCATTGAAGCAAAGAAGGAGGACTGAGAAGGAGGGCAGTGTGAGGCAGCTTGACTCCTGTGTGTTGGCTGCTCCAATGCTCTGTCAACTGTCAGTGAAGTCAGCTAAACCACTTTTGAACAAGACGGTGGTAAAACCACTTCTACTGCCAACTAACGTGATCGACTTTTTGGCTGACAGAGCTGTCAGCAGCCCAGCAGGAGAGACGCTCTGGGTGAGCTGGAATTTTATAACTGAACTATCTGCAGGAAGCACACTTTCACTGTCTCTGAATGTAAGTAACATTCAGAGACACAGAAACTTGATATTTTTTCTTGTCCTGCAGTGTGATTACAGCACATCTGCGCACAGCAACGATGATGCTAAAATTTTATATTGTGTGGACCTATATGTGGGGAAAATGAGTCTATGCACCGCATTATCTTTCATTTGATACAAGAACCTGCTACTTCCCAACAGCATCCCAAACATCTGTACCCAACTTCAAGTTTTTGCTGCACAATTTACATTTTTCTACAATTGGTAATCAAGTTGCATAACATCAAGCATATTAATAACATAACACCCTGACAGGGTTAATAAAATAATCATAATAAAATTTAAAATGCACTGATATAAGATCAGTAATTGGTCTTGCAGGTTATCATTATTATTATCTCATATATATATATATATATATATATATATATATATATATATAACACACACACACACACACACATATACATACACATATACTTTAGGCGTTTTAAAACTTTGGCACGGCACAAGGTTTTGAACCAGCACTGACACTAAAGAATCAAGGCTCCTGCATTCAACAAAAGTCAATGGGAAAATGCAGGTTTCAAAACATTTAGAGATGTTTTTGAGGTGTACTGAGTATTTGTGTTAGAATTCACCATTTTTCATCCTGTATCAGTGTAAATAAAGAGGCTCTAGGTTTATTGCAACACCTGGCCATGAAGATCTTTGACGAAAATCTACACTGGAACCAGCAAATGTTACTAACTTTTGCCTGAATAAATGACAGAAAACTTGTGAACACACTCTCAAGATCTCGGAATACATTTTTCACACATTATACAGAGAGAGCTGAAGTACATCGACCATTATTCTCAAGTCTCTAAGTGCATTTATGTTTATGTGTCGGGGGTTTTATGGCCGTTTTACGGTGTACTGTAATCTGCTGTAATGTGGACTGTGCCGCATATGCATGATTAAACGGTGGTGAGCCGGATGGATTGCATGATTGACCTCCACGGAGATGATTACAGCGGCAACTGAACAGATTTCATGCGGGGTTTGACTGGCTAAGTGTATACAGCATAATATGACAGAAAGCACTTAACTCTAATAAGCCCGTCTAGTCCTTTCTGATACGGCCCCATCATTGAATCCACATCATCCACCATACAGCTCGCACTCTCCCTGCTGCTTTCAGCATCCATTCCATCACTCCGTTGAGTTATAATACCAGGGCTACATCTATCTGTACAATATGAGAATATGGGTGCATGTCGTTAAAACACTTGTAACACTGAAACTGCTGCACTTGAGGAATCGCACAGGCATTCATTTTAGAAGACCGGCAATTTATTCAGTCAGACTTTTCCCCAAATGAAGCACCTCTACAACAGACGAGGTGGCAAGGGTGTTTTAATGAGAGCTGATAACAGCTCACAGTACAGTTTAGGTCATTTAGATAATCCCTAATGTCTTGGGTGGGTCTCCTGAATCCAAAACTAAAATGCTATTAAATGTGGTATTTCAACTGCAGCCTCGACAATGTTTGACACAAGAGGAAGAGCTGTAAAAAAAATGCAGAGATTTTGATTCACATGTCTGACTATTTTGCAATATACCATTAATTGTAATGATTTGCAGATAATTACGATTGCAATGAACCACACTAATGACAGGACGTCCCAGGTAAAACTGGCCTCATTCATTCCTGCGTTTGGCTCCTCTGCCTTACACTAAACAGGATTTGCTTACATGATGCAGTTTGGAGACGGGCCACTTCGGTATGCCGAGCAGTGACAGGATATAAGCGTACATGTAAACAAACTGAAATGAAATGAATGCCCAAGTCCAAACATAGACTCATCCATCATGCAAATCAGTCAATCCAACATCTGCAGCCACTGTTTCCTGATAAACAGGCCGTTATTTCTGAAAGGTCCTTTCCTCCCGTTTCCAGTATAATCCATCATTTTGGCAACAAAGACGCCAACACAGCGACACAATAGCGTCCTCAGCCAGAGGTGCCATTTTCACTCACACAAAATATCAGCCGGGAGCCAGGGGAGCACAATAAAAGGCTGCTTTTGTTGATGACCACAATTCATTGAGGGGTGTTGAATGTACGTGGAGCGAAATAAAAGATTCAAATAAACATGCAGACACATGCCGACACACACAAACACACAAACACACAGTACACCGCTGAGGTCAACTATCGGCAGTAGATGCGAGTGTTCAATGATCTCGGCAGGGCAGCACAGTCGGTGCTTGCTGAGGTAAAGGGTGTCTGGTTTGCTGTTAAACAAGCTATTTGTTTAGACCTTTCTGAGATGAATACGGTGGTGTCAGTAATTTATTTTCAATATATTATATAGGGGTAACAGTTTCTGCTGGTGTGCTGTCCAGGCCTCCTCTCATTGCAATCGCACGGAAAAACTTGCTCGGCCAAGAAGCTCTGTTTCCCCACATGCCCATGTGTTTCAAACCAGTGCTGTAAAGTATAATGGAGAGGGGAAAAGTGTGAAGAGAAATACTAAGAGACTGGGGAGGGAGGTGCGATTATATAGTGAGAATAAGAAGTTTAATTAACAGCACAGATCATTAAGCTCATAATTACACAAACTGAAAGTCAAGGTCTCTTAAATGTATAAACTGTGGTGTTGTCATTAGGTGCTTGATGAACTGAAATGCACGTGGTTTTCAAATTCATAGAACACCTCAAGTCACTGCTCACACTTACACTTTCAGTGAGGTCTTACTGTAAATCCAGTAGATGTTCATTTTCCCCTCCTCTCTAAAATCCATATTGAATGCTTAATCAGTCACTCACACAGTAAGGCGTTCATTCTTACTTGGCCGGTCAGTTGAGTCATTTCACACCATTAGATGTACATCAGTAGGAGGATCTCTGAGGAGGTAATGATCTGTTACTAACTTCGGGCACATCCCATATAGTCCACAGTGTTGCTGAGGGGTTCATTAACTGCTCTTGTAAAGCTTAATGTCTACTACTGACATATATCCTTGATTTTACTTCACTTTCGTCCTAGGGATGCACAATATGTATCAGGAGGATAAATTCTCAGAATCAGTACCAAGCCAAACTGCTTTCATTGACTTAACAAGCCCAGCATCTCCTCACTGCGATAGTAGGTGACGCTATACACCTTCACAATTGGTTTTAAAAAACAAATTTAAATAAAAACCTCAGTTGACACACAAGAAATCTTACGAAGATTAGATAAAACTTTATTTATCCCTCACCGGGAACATTTACAAGAGCAATGGAATATCAAATCATCCATCTTTGCGCACTACATCATAGCCTTTGGTACTCACACAGATGTGTTTAATTGAGAAACAGGTAATCATCAGTATCAGCTGAAGAAATCCTTACCGTGCATCCCTTAATTCTCCTCATCGGATTGCATTTGAGTGGATAGGGAATCTTTATACACCCTGACAATTCGGGGGACGCGAATGCAATTACAAAACAAATAGCTTTCTATCCAAGAAAGCTGCAGTTCTTAAAAACTTCTTTAAGCTCTCAGCTGTTGCATCGCCATTCCTTTGTGCTTGAGAATCAGAATAGAAAAACATGATACTTTAGAGATGTGCAAGTACCACTGATTTATGCCATGGCCTGACTTCTACATGCAGAGGCTCAGGTTTTGTCAAATTCACGCATCAAAAGCTGATGCTCTCTATCAGGTCTTCTTTGTTGTTTATTCATTTGTGGGATCCATCTTCATGATGAGATAAATAATGCAATACAAACAACCCATTATGTTTTCCTGACAAATGTGCTCAAGGTAGGTTGCAAAGGTTAAGTTAGCGTGATGTTATACAGCTGCAAGAAGTCTGAGGGAGAAGGTCGGGGAGGGTGAATACTCCTGCCTCCCTTTCCTTTCAATACTCAGCATTGTTTTCCTCTAATCATTCAATCGTGCTCTAATGTTAATCGAGGAGGTTTAGTTGACACAACTTCATTGCACTGAACTATTGAGATTGACGTCCAGAAAAAAGTCACCCATGGTTATTTTGTCTGTTTTCTTTTTTATGAGAGGATCTGATGACAGAAATTCAGTGTGGGAGTATAGCTGGAATACATCAAAAGACACAGAATACTGAGTCATCAGGTGCTTAGACCGACCTGAGAACCGTGAACCAACCAGCGTGACCATAACTCCCCCAGAAAGGGAAGCAGACAGTTTCTTAATACTTTTCCCAAAGGACGGCCAGAGGGACTGCCAGACGAAGAAGGAGACAAAATCAACAATCACGGCGGCTGGAGGACGAGCCGGGCCTTCACAGCTACAATATGAAAGACTCATTCTCTCTTTTCTTCATCGCAAGAAGAAACTAGAGCACTCCTGCAGCGAGAAGCTTCTCCACTTCACCTTTATCATCTCCGAACTTTGCATAAAGCACATAGGTTTCTTTTATCTCGTCAACCATCTCTGTGTTTCTGACTTTATTCTGGATGTTTCCAACAGGTCCCCTGTGCTGTCTCACTGTGTGCAGCAGAAAAAAAAATGTTACAAAAATAACAGTCAAAGATTTAAGATTGATACAAATGAGACGTGAGCTGTCACCAAGCAAGATCTGTGTGTCAAGAATCTCTGTGTCTAAGGTACCATCCACAAAAGGTATTACCACAGCATCACTGCTAACGTAGCCATTTTATCATTATCCTTTTATCTCTTTTACTCTTGCATCCTTGATAACAACACAATGCTATTGAATATTCCGATTGAATTTAACTAAATGTACCAGACACAGGGCTGCTGCAATCCACCTACTCTCTTATCATCATGCAGCTAAACAGATCGGGTTATATCAGAATGTAGTTGAGCTAACCTTTACCATATAACAAACACTGTCTATTGGCTCAGAACATATATCATTCTTTGAGGCAAATGTTGCTCCAAACTGTTCTTTGTTGGTTGATGTCTGTTCACTCGTGTTTAATTTAAGGTACTCAGCAGAAAAAGCTCATGTAACAAGGTGATCACAGAAGGTGATAAAAGCTCAACAATCATCAACTCAGACAGCGGCGACAGACAGCCGAAGGCGTTCACAAGAATGGAAGCCGCCTCCTCTCTCTCCCTCTCTCCTCACCACTGCAGCCACTTGTTTGCTGAAAGTACCTTACGAACCTGAATCACATTCAGTTAAGAGCAGCACACAGCATAATTCTCTTTCGTTTAACGTCATTGCTCTGATCATTTGTGGTGCATCTAATTCTTCGGTTGGGTGACGAGCTGACAGGTGACCCATTTGACAGCCACATTAATATATGGAAAGTAGACTTTATTCAGTCAGGAAACAATATTGTTGTCTGTAAGCATGCTTTCCAACCCTCCTGACTTTCCTGGGATTAATCATGAATATGCTCACAGTGAGTGACTTTATGAAGCTGTCTAGCTTGATAACATAAAATGCTATTTGATTTCCTGATTTATTTTTAATTCTTTAAACAAGATGTGTGACATGTCTGTGATGCAATAAAAACTATTTCTTAATTGTGTTTAATAACATAATGTAGGGCAGGGACACGCGTGTTTTAGTGCGATTGCAATACTTTTAAGCATATTTCATCTGAAAATCTTTTTCAAATCTTTTTCATAATCATTTTGGCCAGGACAATCTTGACATGACATTTTCAAATTGTCCCATGCCTAGATAGAGTGCATACTATATTTTTTCATAGTGATTGATCATAGTGATCACCTTTGATTTTCAGATGGTTTGCCTTTGTAATTATAGACTGCAAGTTTTGAAGGAAAAAGAAAGCCATTTGAAATCATCCCAGAACGATTAAAACTTAATCGTCTAGTAAGTGTGGCAGTCAACTCAGGGCAGAGAGTATCCCGCAATTTAAAAACATGCTACCACTGCTCCAATGCACATATTGAAAACTCATCATGCATAAATGAATATTCGAGGGTCATGAAACTTCAGATATGGGTGAGCTTGCACAAATCCACTTCAGAACAACAGGGACAAAAACTGTTCAATGGCATTACAGGCCTTTTCTCTACAGCACCAGCCAGCCAGTGTTGTATGTCTGCTCATCTGTGAAGAGCTTCTGCTGCATCTCCTTATTAGACCACAGTCCCCAAGTCATCTCCCCAGAGACGGTCTTTCTTGGCCTCTTACACCACCACATACAACTGCCAGCCACACAGCTTTAAGCACCTTCTCCCTCCTGTACAGCAACCCCATTTTTGTCCTTCTGATCATCCATCTTAATACAACTCTTTTACTCTTGATCATTCGTGTGGATCTGTATATGTTCATTATTCCTCTCTTACCACACTGTCATTTTTTACTCGTATGTCCACAACTATATTGATAAAGCATCAGTCCCCTTGTATGCCACTTTATCATTTTATCTTCTTTTTTACACCCACATGCTCCTCACGCTCCCCCCTCTTATATTTTATTTCCATATCACCCGCTGCCTCCCCCTCCCCTTTTTTCCACAGACCGGTGGCTGATTCAATCTCAAGCAATGTTGTTTATGAAAAGGCATTTCATTTTCCAAAACCATTTGTGTTTAAAAGGCTAGAGGGTCCATCATGTTTCATCAATCTTGGCGACGCGGCAATGTCTTGGAACCAACGCCAATATTTGCAATTGAATATATGTTGATATATGCAGTAACATCACACACACACACACACACACACACACACACACACACACACAGTACAGAAAGCTCTGTACATTTAGCATCTGACAAGAAAAGCAATACATTTTAAAAGTTATCTGGAAGAAACTATTCCAAATCGCATTAAACTGATGAAAGCAAGTTCTCTTTTGAGCAGGTCCTTTTACACAAGGAGCTATGATAATGTAGAATAGTTAAACAGTCCAATAAGTAGCTGCTCTGGAGCTTTCTACCTTTCCAAGGTCGACAATAAACTTCTAATCTCATATTTCTCAGAGAAATGGAAATTTAGGCATCTACAAATCTGTAACAACTGAGCAACTACATGTGTGCTATGGTATAGTACTTTTGTAAATTAGTTTGGAGTAAAGAACAATTTGGGACAGTTTGCATTCACTACAGGTCAGTTAACATTGTTTTTTTTGGGAGAGTTCAGGATAGTGGTGAGATTGTTTTCAGACTGCAACTGCCATTCCCAAGGTCAATAATTAGTTTTCACTTTCAAAGTATACATACATCAAACAAGTATTCTTTGTTTATTCACAGTATGTACGTGAATGGAAATACATTTACCCAAGTTTTCCCTACTGTGTGTTTTTTGATGAATAACCGATAGATTTTTCTAGAAGACACTTTGCATCCATAAATGTGCCACTTAAGGCTTCTTAAATCAAGTCTTCAGATATGTTCTGAGGACCTGTTTAGCCTCAACCTCAAATCTCATGCATGAAAATGTTCAGTCAGACATGTTGATCAAAAAATAGGTGTAAACAATACAGTTTTAACAAGATCATGCCCCTGTGTACAAAGCAGGGTCCATATAGAAATGGTTTTCCTAGTTGGCTTTGGAAGATCTTGACTGGCCCTCAAAAAAGCTCAAATCTACTACATCTAACAACTTTGCAGTGAACAGAAACTGCACGCCAGGCTTTTAGCCCAACATCTGTGGTGGACCTCATTAATGCTTTTCTAGCTGAATGGGAGAACGTTTCTGCAGCCGGTGACCAAAATCTAACAGAAAGTCTAATGCCAATGTTTTTGGAATTAAATGTTCAATTACTAGGGTGTCCATACTTTGTTTCACTGTCCATAGAGTACATCGTATAACCAATAGTATCGTAGTAAAGACAGAACAATCAGTATAACGAATGGCATCATTCAGTGCCTTTGAGGTTGTGATGCATTTGAATAACTGTCAACAGGGAGCTCTTACTGTAGGGTCCTGAAATCAAATTTGGTCGATTACGAGTCTGACAGTTGTAGTTTATAGCAGTGAGTTGCCAGTTGCTGTACTCTGCAACACCTTTTCACAAAATTCATGTTGCATATATATATATAAACCCAATGAGAAGTGGTAGTCAACCACTTACAGACTGGTATTGATTGGGCTGACAATCAATCTTTGCAGGGTAGAAATTGTAGTTTGGTCCAACATGCATCAAAGGCAACATTTGGGACTTCATCCATTCAAGAAGACATGTCAACAACTGGACCATCTCCAGTGTGAAAGATTTCAACATCTGAAGTTTCATTTTCAGTTCAGTTTCAAGTTTTGATAAATGAGACTTTCCAAGACTGTTGGCACAGTTTCCTGTTGTATCCTATAGGAAACAAGATACTGCCACAGCGTTAATGGATAGTTAAAGACTCTGTTAGCTGACACTTTGTCACTGTCTCCCCATCTCAGTTCCTAGATTCCAAGTTTTCTGCCTGCCGCCTGAATGATCTCTCTTATCTCGCTCCATCTGTTCTCTCTGAGGTAACACATCTACACCTATGTTGGATTGAATCATACGTAGAGAAAGATAAGCTTCAAAGACGATAGATGCCTATCATGACATCTAAAGACTGAGATACTTCGCTCTGTCTCACTTGAGGGTGAGAGAGGTTCCTGTCAGCCCAATCAATACCAGTCTGACTTACCATCTAATGTGTAGGATGATGACATATCAGATTCCTTCTTTAGAAATCTCTTTAGCTAGTCTGTCTCTGACCTTTGATAAAAGTGGGTATAGTGCTGTCCAGTTGGGGATTTCCTATGAAACTGATCAATAAACGACTAGTTTGGGGAAAACAGAATTGAAGATGTAGCCTAACATCTCCAGACAAATGTGTTACATGTTGATGGATCAAAGCCATAGACGGAAGTAAGTTGCTAAGGTAATTTAAGGTGAGTTCAGCCTTTCTTTTAGCTAATCAGCTTGTGTCTTTTCCCTATCAGTTCTCCTCCACCTACAGTCATGAGAGCAAGAGGAGATGAGTTTCAGAGGCTTTTCTTTGCTCTTATTGAACCATGTCAGTGAAGAAATCCCTCTCTATCCCATAAGGATACAGAGACAAATTCAATTTAGAGGCAGTTGGTGTATTGACAAATCACTTCCAGCAGGCTTTCATTTGCAGAGCCCTGCTGTATGAATGTTGAGGCGGCTAATGGCCCTCATTGGTTTGAGAGATTACAGATTTCTTTCATTCAGAATATATTTCATTTGATGATGAGCAAGTCAAATGGAAGTGGAGCCGCTGATTATGTAAAAACCAGAACACCATTTTTTTTATTGTACTCCTCTTTATGATGGGGCACACCAGGCGAGAAAAAAAAATGTTTTGGGGGAATCTGTTTATAGAGCAGAAATGCTTCTGTAATCACAGATAATACCACAGCCTGAATACAGTTTACAATGCAACACCCGCAGATCAACAAGTTTACACAAATAGTCCCTTTTGTTATCACTGTGTCTTTGATTTCCTTTGATTTGTCTTTGAATATCCCAGCCGCCCATCCTTCCATCCGTCCAGGGTCAGGTTGCGTTGGCAGCAGGTGTTCAAAACGTCCCTCTGACCAGAAACAGTTTCCAGCTCCTCCTCATGGATCCTGAGGCGTTCGCAGGCCAGCCAGGCCATTTCAACTGAAAACCCTGTAAAAGGCTTTTAAATCAGCCATGTCTGGGAAATTGTATCCATCTAAAGAGTTTAGGACTACATGTACATGCAAGAAGTTAAAGGGTAATTCCACATTTTTACACATCAGAGTGTGTTTACAGGTCTTGGGGAGTACTACTACTAAAAAGCAGTATGAAGTCTTATGTGGCGCAGAGATGTCACTGAGTGTCTTAGTTGCATAGTGGGTAATGTGGGCACTAGGTTTTGAAAAGGAAAATTGATTTTGATTGAAAAAAGCACGTCTTTTCAAATTAACTATTGCTCTTACTAGAGTCCAGTGCACACCATTGGGTATGTTGAGCAATCTACAGCTTGACTCTTCTGCAGTGTCAAATTACGGCTACTAAGCCGTGACTAGACAATTAGACATTAAGCTAACTGTGGTCCGCCAGTTTGAGAATTGAAACAGTGGTGGTCTTACATTTTCTGACTCTGAATAAATATTCATATCATATTCCGTATACAACACTGGCACTGGGACTGGGACAAAATTCAAGTGTCTTTTATATTCACAAGCAAATTTTTGAGCAATCTGCACAACCACTCTCACATTATCTTGGAGACACCTACAGGAAAAATGGAGGAAAAGCTGCTAGAAGATAAACTTTTTTGCAAGAAGTAATTTCTGCATTGATACCCACAGGGATTTTAATTTGAAGATGAGGTGGCACTTAAGTATCCACACCAGCATCAACCCAACCTGTTGAGTAAGCACAGCAGGATGAAAAGCCTGAAGGGCCAGAAAGTAGGTTATAGAAATTATTTTTCCCTTCCTCCACTTGTTTGACTCACACACAGCGTGATATCAAGAGGGATGAAAGTCATTTCTGTCTGCATTTCTTTCATTATCTGTGCTATTTCAGTCTGTAAATATGTCAAGTCTGAAATCAACAGTGTTTCTTTATCTCTTTGTACTCCTCAGATGGAGTAGTCCCAAGGCTTTGACAGCTAATGTTTTAGAAGTATAGAGTCTGTTTGGCATCAGAAATCATACTTAACCCAAACAACTTCAAAAAGTTAGGAAAAAGAAAAATCAAAGAAAAGCTTTATTACTGTTGAAGAGGCAGGTTGTAATTTTGAATACGAAACACCAATCTATATAAACCAGAGAGCTGTTTTAAAAGTGATATAATAACATGAATTAGGTAATTCTTGGTCAAATGAGTGACAGCAGGGTCTACTCCCAGCAAGCATTGAGCCAAATGTGTGTGACTATAGGCTGCAATTAGATCTGATGATAGTGATTTAAACTGTCTCTTTATCTGAACCAGCCTTTCTTCTGTACAGATTCTCTATTAGTGAGTGCCTGGTCCAATGAGACACACTCATTACCATGTCAAAGGCTGCCCGTCAGTGATACGCTGAATTCCTCAGCGACACATGTCAAATGGCACTCTGTGTGTGTGTGTGTGTTTGTGTGTGTGTGCGTGCATGCGTGCGTGTGTGCGTGCTCATAGACTACAGTAGCTTTAATGTGGGGTGGCTGCTGTTCTCCATTGACATTCAGTGTTTTTTTTTTATTCATGTCTGCAGTATGGCAAGAAGGTCTTTCACCAGTAATAAAAGCCTTTTATTCCAGCACCGGCCCATTCATTACTCAAACTGTGACGGACTCGGGACACTGTCTGTGGTTTGAATAAATCACAAAGGCAGACGAATGAGGAAAAAAAAAAGGGATATCACGGAGGGAGCAATAGGAGACAGAAATAGCAAGCAGGAAGCAGACTGAGACAGGTCTTAAAAAGACTACTACTATATTATTTGGTGCATTCCTGCCAAAAGCTTTAACCTCATACCACTTTACTACCATTATTTTGTATAAGGGCAGTGATAAATAAAAGGTGGGTAATGGATCATTGGTATTTCACCTCAGCTTATCCCAAACTGCAACCTCTAGTCAGTGATCAACAGAGCAAAACTTGAAAAAGTGCTCAAAGCAGCACACTGTGCAGCGTGGTATTGTGACATCCACGGTGGAACAGAACTGGACAGTAACGATTTTAATGGCAGGGCTCGCCTACCCACGAGGGCCAGAAATGCTTCCTACTGACGCTAGACGATTAAGATTAGTTTAAAGAAATACAAACAAGCCAGAGCATTTCTGTATCTCCTATATCAGAATGATAATGGCCGCAGCCAGTCTCGAGCACTGACATAGCACTCTGGAAATAATTCTGGTTAGCACAACAATGCCCTATATGAACGTTGGAGAGTAGCAGTGACCGGTGTACAGGACCTTCATCATCATGTGGTTAACATTGTGAAATGGTTTTGTTAGGTTTAGTCACAACAACTACTTGGTTAGGCTTTGGAAAAGATTATGCTTTGGGTTAAAATATCATGAAGTATGTTACATAACTGAAGTTATGTTACTTTATGAGCGTAACATCAACTAAGTACATAACATACATAATTCTGGTTTCTTTTGGTATCATGCAGCACACAAACAGAGCTCACCTGGGTGAAGGTCAGAGTATGTTCTATCCATACAGCCATCCATCTCTGTAGTCTGACTTAGTTGAACTTTATAAAACGTCACCCGACTACCTCCTTTACTACCATCATAAGGACTACAGCTCCTCGAGGCTGCCACTTAACAATAAACATAAAATGAAGCTGTTAGAAGCAGCCAGCACAGACGACCTATACGTTCATTTTTCTGGTGAGGATGGGCTGGATTTATGGCTCCTGAAGCTCAGAATCTTTTGTCAGTGCCTTCAAAGACCATTACAAATGACAGTCACTACAAAGTTTCACACATTATGTGTGTTTTCTGATCTACATCGGTTTATTTTAAATGGTTTGTTACAGAGACAGGATGTAACCCTGCCTGTCAGAAAAAGCATAAACACAGGTCGTTCATAGGTCACATTTGAGCAAATGGCCAATGCTTTTATCTTTCTGATGAGGACAGTCCCCAGGAAAACAAATGTTTTAGAAGCTGGCTGGCTGAGTCCATCAAGGGTTGTTGGTTCAGAAATTCACAACATCCTGTTTGGACACTGTTGTACAGGCCAAGTTGTCAGGGCTCACATCTCCTGTTGCTTCCATTCCTCCATATCACAGCGCTGCACCACACATTGCACTGGAAACCTCAACAAAAAGCCAGCCAAGAGCTGGACCATTTTCACAACTCCAGAACACAAAAGAACAATGCCCAAAGCAAATACGAAACAACACTCGCTCAATCTTTGTGAAGCCAAGGCTCCAGCTGCAGCTTTAATTTACTCACCTCACAAACAGGCGGTGAAAAAGCACCACCAGACAACCAATTACAGAGAGGAACCTCTGGTGTTGACAATGTGGTCTTGGCTGGAATTAAATTACAGCGTTGGCCGAGCAGTTACTGGCTGTCATGATAGAGCCCTTCAGAAGACACGGCAAAGGATTATCGGCTCTTACAACTTTAATTGGCAGTTTAATGAAGTTGCCCACAACATATCTGACAGGCACTAAAGGCGGACATCCCGTTTGTACACATTAAACACACCTCAGGGTGAAATTTGAGTTGAACAGAGGACGGCGAAGAGTATTATTACCAGAGTTCACATTTAATAAATCACTCAGAGGGGATCACATAAATTGTATGTACCATATCTCTTCAATATGATTAACAGCAGTAAGCGGCATTTTACAAGGGCAATTAGCATTGGATTAGGAGACAGCTGAGAAAGAGTCCCCTTCTGTTTTTTCAAGCCAAAAGCCAAAGATGTCAAGACGGGGATTAGAGACACTGGCACCTGCCAGAGAGGTTTGAAGAGTACCCAGAGGCAGATTCATGGCACCTTAATAAGAAGATTATCCACTGTAATAATCCATCTGGCCTTAGATAAATAAAGGTTTCAAACCTGAATAGGGATTTCAACATATGACTATACAACCACATTTCTCTATTTAAAACTATAAGTGATAGTGGAACACCTTTCTGCGTTGTGTAGAGATGCAGCCTGAATTTTTGGAAGTACTGAAAATGAGGATGGAGTACCTGTTTTAAAAAAGTATGTCATCTTCTGAGTCAGGTAGTGCATGTTTACAGGTTAACAGCTTTCAGCTCCAGTTCGGATACGTCTGCATCGGCTTGGCACATCTGGATTTAGGGATTTTCATACAATCCTACTTATGGATTTGCTCAAGCTGTGAGTGTCTGCGAGCTGATACCGACTAGTCATTACACAACATTTCAGGGGAAGTGAAGTTAACTGCACACTTACACATCCTTGGTGGACTCACAGGGTCATCATTATGCTGTTTGGGCAGACTAAATTACTCCTTCATTTTTAGTTATTTTCCGGAAGAAAAAAAAGAACATCTCCAAGCACTTGTGGTGCACCACTCAATGCGCTTTTAGTTATTCCCCGATTCTTCCTACTACGTGGTATGAATGCAGTTACTTTAAGTCATTTTGAACAAAAGTTGCCGCCAAATAAATGTAATAAAATGCAATATAAAAGTTCACTTGCACTCTGAGGTAGGTGTCCTCAGGTGCGCCTGGTTACTGCTGCAATATCCTCACAAGTCACTGCTGCTGAAATGAACCCATACTGCATCATGCTTCCACCAGGAGGGTCAGCATTTGGCAAAAAATATATCTCTGCTTGTGCACAGTGTTGATGGTCAGCATCAAGTACATTTTGTTATCTACCCATGCCCACAAGACTTTGCTTCAGACAGGAGCTTTACTCTTGTATTCATGTAAGACATGCATGAAGCGATGATGAGCCTGTTGTAACATGTCGCTAATTTCACCCTCTTCAGCAGAGCAGAAGCTTAAGTCACACTTACATGACGAGTCACGTGAATCCAATGTGCACCAGCCAGATATTATTTGGAAAGGGTGTTTCCATTCCCCATTAAGTGCATTAACTCTCATTAAAAAAAGGCAAAACTTGTGATCTCGAATTTTGCTGTTTGCACCAAATTTGTCTTGCAAAACTTTAAAATGTGTATAAATATGTTAATGGATACAAAGCTATAGACCCCCATTTGAGAAAAAATTATAACAACTTGATGTAAAGCTTTGCCTTTTGATGCTTAGTCATTTTTACTGATATTGGCTTGTTGGCCTCAGGTTCGCACTACACCAATCTGGAACAGCAAACGACTAATCACAATTCAATGATAACATATCAGTAACAGCTGGTTTGTAAATGCTCTCTCTTACAACTGACTGAACAGAATATTCTTTAGTATATTCAGGAGAAAAGCGTGGGTACTCTGTGTCTCTCTTCTCTTGTGCTGAGCTGAAGAAATGAGAGAGGAGTGTAAAATAGAGCAGAATCATCTATTGTTTGTCCTGGCAGTGACCAGTTGCTCATTATCAGCCATTACGGCTGTTTGGATGCAAACTGGCTATTATTTACCTTTGGACCGCAATCCTGAAAATGTGAAAATGCCTGTTATGAAACTGCCTATCATTGGAGCTCACCATGAGACCATGTTACAGCTTTGCGGTATCACTGGTTATGACTCACCAGCAGTGCTGTAGCTGACTCTGGCTTTTTTCAGGGTTCAGAGTTTTAACTCGCCATTTTTTATAGAAATGTTATTCAATCAAGCTAATGTACAGTAGCCACTTTGGATAAGAGTCCAGAATTAGAGACCAAAGCATGAACCTCCACTTTCAGACTCTGCTTTCTTGAAAAATATACTTCTCTTTGCACCATCGTTTCTTGGAGGAAACACGCTTTTTCTATCATTCCCATCATCCACAGCTAACAAAGACGGCGGCAGCTAGCCACAGGGGTCAGTGCTTGAGCTCTGTCCATAGAGACCCCTGTTAAAAGGCATACAGTAATGTGGGCATCAGACTGATGACCACAGCATTCCTTCTCCCTGCAGCGTCAAGGAAATGGCCTTTTTATTGTCTTGGACTGCCACAGGCTCACTTATCAGAGAGAGACACACAACCCTGCAGCAAAAAAAAAAAAACACCAACTCTGCTACACGTACACACAGGCATGGGTGCTTATAGGCATGTAAATACAAGTAGGGACATACACACAACACACTACCTGGAAGAACAAGAACAATTTTTATAGACAAAAGTCACTGCTAAGAGAAGAAACAATACACACATAAAGAGGAGGGGTGCTCCAGGACACACACACCCATACCCACACAAACACACAGTGTACCAGCCCCATGTCTCCGCTGTACTGCACAGATATTCAAGACACTAGAGGCAGAGGAGTTCCTGTGTTCTACTATGCTATCTTATCTTGTGGTGTTGCTGTTATAAGAAGCACCAACAGCCTGTACTTGCCTTCATCCACACAGCAAGTCAGGAGGATCTGTGTGAATCCTGAAGCTGTGGTGAGCTATGGCCAGAGGCTCCGTGTTCAACAATCTTATCAGCCGTACTGCTGGTTTTCCAGCAGGGAAAAGGAGAGCAGAGAGAGCTCCAGGGCAGAGAGGCATTCTTCAACTTTAAATACATCAAACATGAAACTAAATCATACATTAAGACTGCACCTCAATTATTATTATTGATTCATCCATTGAATGTTTTTTCATAATTTATCACAGCTCTGACACCTTCAATGTGCTTGTTTTGTCCAACCAACATCCAACAGATGAGGATATTCAATCTATATTGAAAAAAACTAACATTAGGGATGACAGGACTTATTTCAGTTCATCAATTAACAACATGTTTCCAGACAGAGCTGTTTGTTTTTTTTATAGTAAATCTAAGAGGTTGCCAAAAGGTGCACAATACAATAATTCATTTTCCTTTAAAACACTATTACGGTTGTGAAATAAACATTTTTAAAATGTATGTTGGGTCCAAAATGATTGTTTTGTTTATGTCCGTGTAAGAATTCTGACAGTTGGTTCCAGCTTTTGACAAAGTTTGTTAGCCCATAGTATTACGCCGTTGGTATCACCTGTTACCTGTGTTATAGCAGCATCAAAATTCTTGGTAGCCAGTTTGTTCGAAGAAAAACATAAAAATTGAGTTCTTCAGAACACTGCCTCAAGGGAGTCATCACCCGGAAATCGCAATTTCTCTCGTTAAATCGTGCATATTGGTGTTGGACCTCTGTTGAAACGTGCCTGAAAAGCTGGAGTTTGAAAGTGGCTTATTTTTTTCGCTTTGGCTCTTTTTCCGAACAGGAATAGCGCACAGTAGTGCGCGTTCCTAAAGCGCGAGATTTTGACTCTGCTCCTGTGGTGACGTCACCACAGGAGGCTACTTGCATATGCATCGACTCACAGCCGTCCTCAGCCAGAGTGAGCACGCCGAATCTGCTTATTTCTCTGTCATTTTCACGCCATACATCGTGACCACCAGCATTAAAACTCAGGTCTTACATGTAAAACACGAGTGTGAAAAGTAAGAAGGAAAAAAAAAGAATTTACCATTCAGAGACATCCTGCTGTAAACGTGTCTCTTCACCGTCTCTGCCTCTTCACTCTCCCGTTCGGTTTCCGACTCCGGCTGAATTCCGTAAGGTTCGTCATTTAGTGTGTGCGCCATGACAGGGGGCTGTTTATGTTTTGGAGTCTGTGTGTGCATGCAGGCTCGCCCCCCATTCCGGCTCTGTCCTTCCTGCGGCCAATCAACGCGCGCCTCATTACATATTAATACAATGCACATCCGGACCGGTCAAAACCTCGCGCATAATCTCGCGTGAGAAAGTCGCGGTATGAAAAAGTGTCAGAACAAGCTCTATGTTTGATTTTTTTTTTTCTTTTTTTTTTTTTTTTTTAAAAATTCTAATACGTTTTAAGAATTGATCCAAAGCGATCCAAGAGGGACTGGATATGTAAACAACCAGGTGATGACTCCTTTAAGGCAGGTACACACTACAGGATAATCGGGGCGATTTTTGTCCCGATTTCCCCTTTACGCTCAAAGCCAGCAAAGGCCCGATTATCTGATGTTTGCAAAGGACATCGTGTCTGATTTTCCTGTGGTGTGGGGTGTGTTAAGAGTGATTTTGTCCGGTCAGATCAGCTCGGAAGGCGTCGGAAGGAGAGATCGTAAATAATTAACATGTTTAATATTTGCGACTAGAAATGCTGTAGCGTGTGGGGTGTTCCGAGCAGAGCCGAGCACGCACAGCGCGTGATGTCACGTATACCGGACCAACAGCCAATCAAGACGCGAGCTGAGTCAGCTGACAGAAGAGGAAGTAAACAAACAAAATACATGGCGCCGGTGAACAGAAAAGTTTCCGGTTCGTCTGCCATGTTTGTTTACACTGAAGTCACGTTTGACCACGCAAGATTTGTAATATTGAGCGTGAAGAACCTGATACTCTGCTGAAGAATTGGTTAGTGTGTGGTGTGCACTACGGAGAACACCACACACTATAAGATCAGCAGAGAGAGATCTTGTGCGATCTGTCTTTTGTTTTCATCAAGTGTGTGTCTCCTAATCTGTGAAGGTTTGAAAAATCCTGTAGTGTGTACCCGCCATTATTGTAAGCTAGCAAACGTTAGCAATGCCAGGTAGTGTGACAAACTGGCAACCACTTGAGTGGGAAGATGATTCAAACAACAGCGAACATACTCAGTTATAAGCCTGACCTGGTGTGATACCACTGCTTCCCAAACATACAATTGTTTTTGCAACTGCTTAATATCCAAAGGTAACACGCGCACGTTTCATCAGGACAGTTCACAAATCTCAGCCTTTCTCTAGCCATTTCAACATGCTCACGTTTCAGCTTAGTGGCCTTCATCAGAGCATGGAGTAAAATGGAAGTCATGTTATTGATATGCAGGGGTTGGCAGGTGACTGGTTTAAAAAGACATATGGCAATTAACTTCCTTTAGGTCTATATTCAACTTTTCTTAACATGATATTGGCTAAAAATATAGAGGTGAAATGGCAAATTTGAAAACACCTTATCCAAAATAAAGTTCTGGCACAGAACATTCAACTCACATGACTGTTCACGCATTTCCACTTTGACTGAAGCTTCTACTTCACTGATGAGAAAAAAAATGGCAACTGATTAACAGGCTCATCATAGTTTCCAACAGATTTGATGTAAATTATGACAAACATAAACACGTAAAACAAACAGAAATATCATATTCCCATGACATTTTCTTTACTGTTTTTCCTTGTTTGAGGATTGACTGGCACTGCGTCATCCTGTTGCGCCCTCTTCTTCCACTATAAAATGTTTTTTTCCAACTGGAGTTGGCAGGACCTACAGCATATCTTGAACCAACTGTTGATAATTGCATCGTAGTAGATGCTGGAGAGCCAGGCTTAGCTTCATGATAGTGGCTATGGTATATCCCAGCCACTTTGCACTTTATTGGAAGTGCAGACTGTGTGAAAGATCCAGAGTGGGATGTTCTACTGCAATCAGTTAGCTTGTAAATCGATTGCAGACACACCCCGCTTGTGGTCAACTGAGTGCCAAACCCATATATTCAGCCAGACTGGAAGCGTTTTTTCCATCATGGTCAAAGATGTCAAAGACCATGAGTTCCACTGACTTATGACTCCATTGTGTGGCTCTACTTTTAGATGAGATGATGGCTTTTCCTGCAAAGTTTGAATGAGCAACAAATTTGACTTAATTTGCCATTCACTGTTATTTTCTTCCTTTCCATGAACGGGAGGAATTTCAGTGTTAAGCCAACATTTCTTGTTTGCTTCTAAAAAAGCTTTTAAACCTGACCTTCACTCACACTCCAATTAAATTCCAACAACCATTGCCTCTTGAGCAGCTGCTTTTACTGCAATTAAAGCTTCATAAAAGGTCTGTAAAAATAACGGGAACCTTTTCACTTATGTAAAGTCAAGCTCATAATTTGTGCCATTTAATTATCTTGTCCTTTCTTGCTTTGTATTGGCTTATTTAGCCAATTTCTCTATTCAGAGCAATTTCTTTTGCAATTCAACTATGGCACCAATTCAGTATCCTGATCAGTAAAGCAATCAAGGAAATTCTCGGCCTCAACTGCTACACATCACACCATTTCCCTGGACTCCATGCAAATGGCCCTCTTTGTTCTTCCGCTCTCCAAGTTGGTGGCCAAAATTGGATTTCCCTTGCAGCACTTGCTGGTGAATTCAAATAGATTTGGAAGAGGGGGGAATTGTTCTTCCTAAACAAAATTACGAGACTGCTAGAAATGGAGAATAAGAAAGGTAAGAGCTGTTTTTGCACAACATTGAATATGAAGAGTCCAGCACTCTGCAGTGAGATTCCTGAATAAGTGTGATGCTGATATCGGATGATATGGGGTCAGTAATTGGCAGGAACAGAAAGGGAAAAAGAAGCTGTGAAACCTGCATCCAGAACTGGGCTTTTTTGAAGTTCTGAGCTCAAAGTGGTGGGAGACTGAGAACAGAAAGAGTTGTACAGACCTACAAAAAAGGAACAGCTATCTCTCCTTTAGTCAACCTTGCTTATCCTCCACAGAGAACATTAGATATGGAATAGAGAATATTGCATTAACAATAGTGATCCTCAGTGATCCCCTCCATTAGAGCACAAGGCAGCTCCAGATAAGGCTTTCTCAATAGGATTCAAACAGGGAAATGAAAGTTAAACCCAGTATAAATGGAGAGGAGACGGTTATCCCTGCATATCGCTTGTACAAAAGGAAAGTTCTCCATCTCGAAAGCAGATTCTGACATAAGTCATCCATGCTTTCATCTGAATCTCCCCAGTAACCATATCTGCTTATGATTAACCTCACACACAAAAATCAAACATTCCATTAAGCCATTTACATTAGCAAAGGGCAAGGTAAATTTCCCCATCGATGTTTCTCCTGATAAAAAAGGCAATGATTAAAGGAATTGTGTCAAAGCGCTTTTGTGCAAATTAAAAATTCCTTTAATGCTGCAACATTATTATCCAACTGCTCCACAGAGAGTGGAGTAATCACATGTTCAGTTATTCCAAAGGGTTCCAGGGTTTAAAACGTCTCCCCTTGTTTCCCATTTCAACACTGAAATTAATTCCCTCACATCTGGTGACGTCAACAAAGTGACGGACACAGATGCAGTTCGATTTGGAGTGTTAACCCAAAGTGAAGTGGAGCAGCTAGCTTGTGGCTGCAAGTTTGCAGTTCTGAATCCAGGCATACTGTCTGTCCATTAAAATAGTTGATTGTCTGGAAAACGCCCCCTTTTTTGCATGGAATTATGTAAACTATTGTTCCATCCCTTTCTCTACAACACTGGCTTGGCTTGTATAGTCAAGTATCAGATTACCCTTTGTGTTGAAAACATCCAACATAAGCTCAAAGAGTAGTGACTGGTCTGTCAATGGATAAATGTTTAAGGACACTAATCAAACAGGCACCTCAATTCCTGTGCCCTGTCCCTGAGCAGCTGTAAATGCTGCCACAGTCTTACAATAGTAATTGAGAACACTGTGATGTGAGGCCAAGCTAGACTTGTGCGTGCTCAGCAGACCATGGAAAAAGGAGCAGAGAGAAGCCGAGGCCGAGGCGGACTGACAACTTGCTCTGCTACTGATATTTGTTTCAACTTCAGGGAGTGAAGTTGGACAAACTGAAAAGAGAGCAGAGAGGAGCTGGAGAAGGAAGGAATGCCGGCTCAATACACCAACACGACTTATTGATGCTGCTGCTGTCTGTTGTTTCAACAATTAGAGATGGTCTTGAGTAACATAGAGCCACCCACAGTAGATTCAATATTTAAATCAAGTTTCATCACTACAGAGCACAGTAGCTGTGGTCACCTTAATTAATTTAAGATTCAAAAGAGTCAAACAGTTACCAGTTGTAAAGGCAAAAAGGTATCAATTTGGAATGTCAACACTTAAGTTAATTGTCTAGAATAATGCTGACCGGTTACAGGTGTCGGTTTATTGATTAATTTGCATTCAGACACACTGTCTGAAGTGGGAATTATGGGAATTTTGTCCAGAAAGGCATAAATAATTACTATTAATTATTAATCACCTGATTTCCTCCTTTGCTCCCATTATAACCCGTTTGGCCACTAGAGGTCACTGCCTGCATAAGCACTGGTCATTTTAACCCCCTTAAACAATCGATCAGTGGCGCAAAACTGACCCTTAAAACAGCTCGCAATTAAAATTCTGTCAGTTGAATAATCAGCGAATTGGCATATTGTTTTCATAATTTAAGTATGTTCATGCATGGACTAGCAGTTTCAAGCAGCCACCTGTTGTTGCTGAGGTATTCTTGGCCTCAACAACCATTAAGAAAGATTTTAAGTAGTAGTTGAAAAACAGAAATGTCCACCTTTTTGCATGTTTGTGTCTGGTCCTCCCGTGCCACCTCCCCCCTCTCTCATCACCCATCCTTTCTGCGTGCCGATATGAGAGGGCAGCTGTCAGACTCACCCCCCCCACAGCCCTCCGTCTCTGTCAGCAAACGCTCCGACATGCAGCTGAAGTTCGAGCGGGCCTCACTTGCACTCTTGACACACACATTTTCATTCATGCATGCACTCACACAGGTAGCGCCATGCTCAGACAGCTCGCCTCAACTTATATGGAGTATAAAACAGGGCAGGCTGGCAGGCTTACACTGTGATACAAGCTTTGCTTTGCGAGGCGAAGTCACTGTAATTGGAGTGCCTTTCAAAGGCTCAGCTTCTCCGGGAAGAATGCTATCAAAGCTGACAGCATTTGCTGGATTTCATTTTGCCAAACTCACGGGCCGGCGCTCTGCTTTCAGCTACGGAACTACCAGCTCTGCCCTGAAAACAATAATCATTTTTTTTCTCTGCCTCCAGCATCACTTGGACTTAGTCTGAGTGAGTAGCTAGCGAGACTTAGTTTGTCAGGAACAAGACACTTTTAAGAAAAACAGCTGAAATACCCCTGTGGAACAGGTACATGTACTATTGACTATGAACAATGAGTAAAAAAGAAAAACAGACTACTGATTTGGTGGGATAACTCTTCATTGATGGTTTTTCCATTGTGATGGTTTGCTTTGAGCCCTAAAATGCTTCCAGATTTTAATGAACCTCTCAGTTTCAACTGAGCCCAAATGAGGCTGCTAGATATGTGCATTCATGTAAAAATCTGGACGCTTTCAACCCAGCCTGCTGTATGTAATGAAAGAAATGCATTGAGTAATCATTACTTGAAATTTAAAGCAACATGAAACCACACTTTAACCAACTCTGAGTCAATTTAATTTAATTTAATGTATTTCTATCGTAATCAAGTTATAATAATTCCCACCCTGACAAACAAACACTACTACTTCATTAATAACTGCTCCACTTTATCTTAACAAGTGCCTCTGAAACTCTGGGGTGGAGTCATAACAGTGGCAGGGTCCAAACCTCCGGTGGGTCACCACATGACAGGGCTGCTAATATGACATAATGAGCACTGGTTTCAGGATGTGACTAACTTTCTCAGCAGACTCAGAACTGAACAAGTTCAGGAAGTTCACACAAAACATTCATGCATGAGTCACTTCACTCTTTTGTTTTCTGCTAAGCTTCTACAGGGGTAAGGTGGTGTTCTTAAAAGATAAATGTGGTTACTCTGGACTCCAGAATGTTGTGATTTATATGGTGATGATTTATACCAATTAAATATCAATGACAATACTACTGTGACCAAAATAAAAAGATTAATTTCAACCAACCAATGTGTTTTTCTCAATGCCTAGAACATTGTTAATCATTAGTAAACAAGGGGACTGTTAATAATTTTTTAATAAATCTATTTATTCTGCAAACAAACAAACAAAAAAACACTGGTACAATAATCTGAAAAATGCTGAATATTGGATGCAATAAACATTTCAGTGACACCAGTTTGTGCATCTACTTTGGCTGCACACAATTCAACATCATCAGCTCATACAATCAAATACATGCAAGTGGTGCTGGTAAATTACTTTGTGTGTGAATGATGTAATTGACATCACATGTGTTGAGACTGAGAACAAAATGATTGTTGCCATGATAATTTAGTATATGCAGTGTTTTTGGTATCTGAAAATTCCTCAAACTCGTGAATGAGTCGTGCACAAGTGGATTACTTGCATGAATCTTATCTTCTCATTAGTCCCCGTAGACCACAGATGCCTCAGACAAAGAGGTTATGACACTTCCTCAAGGTTTTAAGAAATCACCAGTGAGCCAGCAGGACATTATTGTATTTATTTCAACTGAATTCTTTACTGCAGCCCAAATCCAAACACTTTGCCAAGTGGGTGTATTTTTCTGCATGTATTTTCTCATCGTGTTTCCATCTCCAGCTCAGCTTCTCTTTCTTTCTTGCTTTCTCTCTCTGTCCCTCTCTTCAATTACACCATTCCTATCCTGCTCTAGCTCCAGCTGTTACCCTTAAGCAACTTAGCACTGTAACTATGGTAATGCATACCACGGTACTGGACTTTTGCTGCCATCTCATTATCATCATCATCACTGTCACCACTGTCAATGTGAGATTGCGGGACCTCTCCCAATCTTCTGATCCGAGCCTGATTTGCATAATGTGAAGAATGGCGTTGATGCTGAGCCGAGACAAGCTGGCTGGGTTTCATGCTTGAGTGAAAAATGATCAGCAGATGTGGAGCTCAGTAATTGAAAAAAATTGAAACACGGTCATTGGAAAAGGTGACAACGTGCAAGCATGTGCATGTGTGTCTTGTTTGCTCCCAGGAGCTCTTCCTCCTCCTCCTTCTCCTGACTACCAGCAGTGACGGATATACTTTTTTTTTTTCCCTCTCTTGTAGGTGTGAGATCCTGCCTGTGTGTGTTTACCCTGGATGACCTACAGAAGTTTTCCCTCCAGCTTCACGCTTCACTGTCTCCCAGGGCGCTGTTATTGGCAGCCAGAGCCAAAGGGAACAGTTAGGCTTGTAAGAAACAATGTACACCAAGTGCCATGTTTCCAATCTCGAAGCTAAGATTGGAGAGGTGAAGATACGTGGCCCAAGGTGCACGAGTTTTCCATTTATCCTTCATTCAATTGGTAATCTCATTATGTTACTGTTTCTGTAAGAACACTGCTGAAAAATACCCAAAGGGAACGCTAAATGTATGCATTCTAATTGTGGCAAGGAAACAATTCAGACCCACACAGTCTTCGCAAATCTCCCCTTGGAGCCAATGATTTATCACACGTGATACCTAGTAAATGACTGGGATTACATGAGGAAACGCTTGGCATGCTGGTCTATATACATCACACAGCAGATGTGAGCTTGCTAAAATCTGACCCTACACATAGTGTGAATAGATAGCGCTGTCTTCCAAAGCTCGTGTAATAAAATAAACTCCAAAGCAATGCAGCCAACTTCTGTCGCAGCCTGTTTACACTACAATTGGTACAATGAGTGTCATTTTGTACAGTTCAGAGGGGATAACACTGTCTCAAGTCTTTTTTGGTTCCCTACTCATCTGAAGATGTGTGGCTTTGATACGATTATATCTTTGTTCTCACACACCTTTGTCCCTTTTTACTGTTTCTTTCTTTTTTTTTTTTTTATTGCTCAGCCTTCTCTCTTGGTGAATATATCTCTGTGCCACTAACGGTATTGGGTCACCCAACACCCAGCAGGTGTTACCGTGTGTTATTGGTGCTGTTGGCAAGAAAATTCAGCAGCACATTTATCACTGTTCTGCTGCTGCTGCTGCTGAGTTTTCTGCAGGTATTTGACAGAAAAATAACAACCTTTTCAGTGCAACAGTGATCTATAGTAAGATGTTTTCTGAATCAGGAACCTGCTAGTCAAACGCTAGGTATTAGTTTTCAGGGAATGCTATCAAGCTTAATGAAATGATAAGGAGAGCAGATACAATCTTAGAACAAGCATAACATGTGATGAAGGCTAATACAGTGTCCACGTCCATTATTGCTCTAAAGTACATTCAGCCCAACAATTTTCTGTGAAAACCTGTGGAAAACAATTTTCTTAAACTGTGCGTCTAAGCCCTTACTCCTCAGTCGTGCGTTCAAACAAAATACTATCTGCTTGAAAACACACATTCTCTGAAGACACTGAGCTCTTTATATCTTTGTCATTTGGTCATAGTCATGGCTTTGTACTACAGAAGCAGCTATCATCTTTATTTATTCTATACAGCGAATTCTTCTTTTTACTCCAGCCATGTAGAAAAAGTACACACTGCTTACATAAGACACTAGATATCTTTGGCTTGAGAATGAAGCTCAACAAACGTTGTTTCAGAGACCTTTTCCAAAGCAGATAGGAACATTTCTTGTGTCTAGGGTTTCTCGTTTGATACTGACCACTTACATCCCTTTTCTTTATTTTCTGTATTCTTTGACATTTCACCCCATTTACTCAACACCAAACCTCTTTCCCATACCATCTCTCTGCAAGGTCTTTGCCCTCGTGTATAAACACCATTCCACACATTTTAAGTATCAATGAGAAAAACTTTAAGCTAACCTGACCTCTTAATTAGCACCCCTGAGGAAAACCCTACTCACTCACCTTACTTTTCTCATTAGTTCGCTGCAGTTATCTCGATCATTAGCTACCTATGGTATGCAGAGTATCTCCCTATCTTCCCAGAGGGGCTTCTGTGCCAGACTTGCCCTCAGTGCCTGCAGTGTGGGTGATGTATGAACTCAGCTAATACCCCAGCCTATGAAGAACATTATGGCCATCCAGTTAAAAAGAGCACATTATTTCTGATACGTCTGCCTGGCTTGCCCTGATGAGGCTTGCTCTGATGAATGGATTCAGGTCTACTGAAAGTTTTGGCAATGAGACAGGGGGCGGAGAATTGCATTAGCAGTGGACAACTCTGCAATTAGGTAACAGTTCAAAGTATAGTTTAAAACAAATGAGCTATAAGCGGTGTGACAGAGAGGGACTCGTTAGTCATAAATGGGTGTTAATAAGAGTTCAAGTGGTTTTCAATCTGAATTCATTTCTCTCCTGCAGAAAGAGAGGAGCTGTCTGCCAGGTTTGACAGAAGTCATCTGAGTGTTGAAGAGTTGCCGTTTAATAATTCAGGGACAGAACTTTTTTAACTTTTTTCCAAAATAAACAATTAACAAATATGTTGACGCAATCTTAATGTCCAAAGCTGCACTGCAGTAACATGTTTATGGCATATCCAGGTGATTTTTCATAGACTATATTAATTGTAAAAACCTAATCCAACTCCAAAACTTTAACTTTATTCCCTATTGTACTTTATCACAAGTCTGGACCCATCTTCTAATCATCTTCTTCTTCTTATCTAAGACTAGATCCAAAGCAAGAGAATATTGGCCTTTTAAGATATCTTTTAAAACTACAAGCAAACCTTCTTTAACGGTCCAACTTTTAATGTATTTGACTGGTGAGTCACATTCGTGGGAATGTCAAATACAATAACGCTTTTAGTTTCCCCAGGTTGTCAACCACAGAAGGTCTGTTTCGGTAGGTAGGTCGGGCCGGCCTGCAGAACAAAGCGTCAGTATTTGATACGGTGATGATGAGACTCAAAAATCAGCTATCTTACAAATTGGACCTTCAAGGAATAACTGTGCGAAGTGTGCAGTGGAGAGAGAGCAAGAGAGCACATGAGACGGTAAGAATGAATTAGGCAGCAGTCCAACATTATAGCTATGAACATAGCAGTGCAATGTGTGTACAGTTTTGGCTATTTGTCATGAATAAATGCTAACACTCCTCAGAACTAAAGCCATGTTTCTATGTTTTGACTGGCACCTGCTGATGACAGTGAACAGGGTTAGCCACCGAGTGAGCAACAACTTCTACCCAGGCCTGCTTATTGTGGACTGGTCTTTCAGATGGACCAGTTGTCTATTCCCATTTGAGTTTGGGTTGCAGCAGTATACTGTTTTTCAGGTGTACTGTAGTATGAAAACTGATGGTTATCTTATGGTGTGCATTTGCTTAACTACGGTTTTGATTTTTACTGTATTAGTATAATCACATGTATATACATTTCAAATTTAGATCACGTTTCATGTCTATCAGGGGAACATGTTTTGTGAAATATAATTTGGTGTTTGTTCAAACAAAAAACAGACAAACATCTGTTTGTATTCCTTTAAGGGTCATTGTAACTGATAGAATCATAATGATGATGATACTATTGCTTACCCTGACAATCTCATGTTGTTGCCTCCCAATTTGAGTGAAAACTGCTTCTCCAACAGCCCCGTTCCTGCCAGGCCTGGCAATTTTTCCGGTGGAAATCAATTCACAGTGTGTTAAGACACAGGGATATATTCATAGTGGACCACTGGGCCATGAGTCAGTGGTCCTATTTTCATTCAAATTAGCTCATATATTCCAGGTGTCTAAATCTGTCTACTGAATGAAAACATCACATGCTTATTAAATTCAAAATTCCTCATTATTACCCAATAAAATTATTTTACAGAGTGAATGATATTTAAATACAGAGAGCAGCACCTACTGCCCAGTGGCTTAGTTGTACAATAGATTCCGACCAATCAGGAACCAGCACCAATTTAATAGCAGGTCTACTTCATTCTTATTCCATCTGTTGTATTAATACTTTCAGTTAATCATATCATCATGCAGAGGAAGTTGGACTGAGCAAAGGTAAACGACAAAGACAGGAACTGTGTTTTCCTTTCTAGTTAAACATTATGTTGGCTGCTTGCCTAGCAACAGGTTGACACACCCGGTGCATCTACAGCCCTACAGTATGTAATGAGCACAACTGCATACGCACCCTCAAATTGTGAGCTTGTTTTTCAGGTTGTACTTGGGGGCTTGATAACATTTAACAAAAGTACCTAAAGAACAAACAGATAAAATGCTCACTTGTATTGACTTGGGAATGCTCTCCCTAGTTTGAATGGTCTCTTGGCCCCAAAACATGGCATCACACACACATCACACTCTGTTACGCAGTCAGAGAAGACCTGGGAGCTGCTCATTTAATCACAGTCTTCCACTGCTGGCCACTGAGCTGTTACGACAGTTGAGGGGTGTAAGTTTCAATCAAGGAAACAACCAGGACTTCTTGAGATAAAGGAGTGCTGCTCCTCTCACTTTCCCCACGAAGATTTATGTTTTCTAGGGATGTGAATCAGGAAGCTCTCAGTATCAAACCACTTCTGAGCTGTAGGTTTCTGCTAATCACCTCTAACATGAGGCGCAACTTACTATCATTTTCTTTCTGCACATAGCCTGTGCATATAGGCACAGATACATTCATATACTAATACAATTAGCAATGCATAGATCCATGTCTTCCTTCTATTACCTTTGATGTGATAAACACAAGAGACAAAACGAAATTAAAAAAACAAACAGTTTAATTTCAAAACCACTTAATTCTTTCAGCATCAGTGGTGATATCTACTTTAATTAGCATGATCAAGAGCTGTATCAAGTATTCAGGGAGTAGAATAGAGTGCAAATGACGTGTCTCTCCTGGCATAGATTAAGACGAGTTTCTCAATTCTCCTCCTGCCTCATACCTTGTAGTATCTTCACGTACAAAATAATGAAAGAGAAGATGAGAAACAAATGCAACAGAGAATCAAGGAAAAGGAGAACACTATAAATTGTTTTCATGAAATGGAATTGGAGTTTAGAGGTAGACTGAGGTATATAGCTGCCAAGTAATTATTATATCTTACAAAGGACTTACATTGAGTTGGCCTTTTTCCAGTCTGACTCAAAAATGAAAACGCCTTCATCCAGGGGTAGATGTTAAATTCCCAGCCTTGAGGCTTAGACATGCAGCCTATGTCATTGTCAACAGAACAAGGGAGGCTACACAGATTCATCTTAATCAAGGGTTCAAGTATTCAACAGGATGCATGCATCCTGCAGTTGATCAGCTCCTCATGAAACTTGCCCAGGGAGAGAGACAATCCAGGTGGGATGCTGAGTGGCATTCCTAGAATTGGATGTCATTTAGCCTCATGTTGAGAAAACAAGGAACTGAAATGAGTGAAGTCAGGCTCCACCAGACACATCAAATCAAATCAGAATCATCACTAGATTAAAAATGGGTACATTAAAACCCCAAAAAATATTAAAATAATGAAAATAAATTTCTCATTGACCTACAAAATCTGACAATGTCATTCCATGCATCATTTGAGGGGGCACATTGTGAATGTGAAAGTTTGTACTGAGGGTGTAACCGGAGTCAAACAAACCAAATTTAAGCCAAAAATCTAATAAAATTCTCCTACAATTTCATCTTATTCAAAGGCAGTATCGGCACTACCCCGATATACACATGCGTCGGCTTGCCAATATCCCTAATGATTCCGAAGGGAGAAAAACACAACAAAGACCATATAGCTACCTTACTGTTAGCTTGCAGCTGCACATCCAGATGCTTCATCTTCATCCTGTGAGCATGAGGATGTTGAGCTGGAGCTAACTCCAACAGTGTCACAGAGGATTTCAGAGATTCTGCATTGATTTGTTTGGGAAGAGGGTTTGCTGGAGAAACCAAACTTTAAAACACACTGAATTTCTATCTTTTGTTGTTGAATCCCATAAAGGTGACCTTTTTTTCTTTTAAGTGTTCAATCTTTACTTGAACTTCTCTAGACATAACACACAAAAAGCCACCATGACAAAGTCACGTGGTTGTTGTGAAATAAAATAATAGAGTTCTTTGTTAAGAAGATTTTGAAACTGTGAATGCGAACAACTGAAAGCCACAATGATTTGGAGAATCCTGACACCCCTACTTTTGACCCAATCTCCATTTCAAAAAAGAGGAAGGCTTCCAGGCATACGGCTTACTTGTTGAGGTTAATGTTTTGCCCTGTGCTCAGCATGATATACATGTTATTTCTGCAGACTGTCTAGATTTGCAAAAACACCGTGCCCATGTATAAATACTTCTGTCACCTAAATTCGGAAAACAAGTGCTTGGCTGGCAAACTTTATGAGCAGGCCTTGCTAGTCCAGTGAAAAAGAAGAAGAAAACACACACACTTCCTTCCCTGGCAAACAGACTTAATCAATATTACTTCCCTTGTTAGTTTGAAAAGAGGGAACACAACAGTGATAAATTATTCTTCTGAAAACACCTTCATTCCACATAACAGGATCATGGCCCTCAGACCTGGGTAACATTTCACTTGAAAAAAATGATTGCTTCTGGCTCCCCCCTTGTTCAGCTGCTCTGAGACATACTCATGTGGATGTAGCTGTATAACTATATGCATATTTAATGTAGTTTGTGATATATTCTATGGTTTCAATTATGTCAAGGTTTCATGCTGACAACTCATTGGTATGTGGGTCTGGTCTGACTGTTGTTGTTGTTGTGGCAGGTCTCATTTTCTAAAGGAGAATAAAAGAATATAATGAACTGATTGAAAATGGCTCTCCCCTGTTAAGTGAACTGAACAGAGCTAGAGATTTAAAAGTTTTCTGCAATGGCACCGGAGGGAAGTAAACAATAAAAAGCATCCAAAGCAATTTGTGTCGTAATACAACCAAAAAAACCCAACTCTAATAATGTCCTGATGTGCTGAAGCAAAGATGACTCACCCATTCAAGTGCAGAGAAGCCAAATCACACTTGCAATGAGTATTAGAGCTGCTCATTTGCAAGCCCTCAGACTGTTCAGGAGCATTCAGAGCAGTAATTATTCCTGTGTTCTTTGGATTACCACTTTCTGCCCTGGTCTGATAGTAACTTCATAAACCATTCATTACAAGGGTTTGTAATTATTTTGATCATTCTGATGAAAACAATTTGAAGTCTACTATTATGTGCACAATAGAAGTGTGTAGTTCTTGCATCAGGGTCAAACGCATGGGGCAAGTGTCTGTGAATATATGATATACTTCCCTCATTATTTACTTATACTTTGCTATCAGTGGAATTATCAGTTGAGGACATGAGGGGAGACATTAGCCACCGTCTATTCCATCTCCATCCTCAAAGCTCTTGAAACAAAATCTCTGCCTCGAGGCTTCGTTTAATTCCTATATTTTATTCCACACGGACTGTTATTGCGGACACACACCACGACATTCAGAATTGAGTTGGCGCGATGGCGGAGAGCCAAGAAACCATCCATAAAAGACAGAGAATGTCCAAAGTTTTGGATGATTTCACAATTAAAAAAGAAAATAACAAAGTGCAACATGTCTACTGCAAAGCAGAACTGGCGTACCGCAACAGCACTTCAACAATGATTCAACATCTGGACCGAAAGCATCCAATTGTTAACACCAGCTCACCAAGCGTCGCCAACATAAGCTAACGTAAACATTGATGTTAGCTAATTTAACGTAGCATATCATTGCTAGTTAGAACGTATGGTATTTGTAGAGACTGTAGCCTGATGTTGGTATGACTAGATATCATGTTAAGATTAATAATAATAATTTGTATAATTTATAATTTGTGTTAAATTGCAAGAGAGTAATAGCCTACACCAAATAACTCTTTTCCACACACACACCCTCATCTCATCTCTCTCACTCTCCCTCACGCAAGCGTGCACACACAAACATACAAACACACACCCTTACTCCCGTTGTTAGGTTACCACCACACCTTAATAATGCAAAATGATTTTCCATTAGATTACTCGATTAATTGATGGGATAATCGGTAGACTGCGATGAGCTGGCGACTTGACCAGTTAAGTACCCTGCCTTCACCCGGAGACAGCAGGGATTGGCTCCAGCTCCAGTCATGACATGACATGACATGACATAATCGGTAGAATGCTCGAATCTAAAAATATTCAAAAGCTGCAGTCCTAGTTTACTTATGTTTCTGATATGGTAGTTCTCCCTCTTCTGCCTCCTTCCAGTGTGCTAACGCTCCTCTGTGGCTCTTTGAGGCAGAGCTGAGAGACGGACCAAGAGTCCACACAATGGGCTGGCCTACCCTGCGGACACCCAGCTTATCCACTCTACCTAACTAGACCAGAGACACTGCAGTTGCAACAGCTGATCTCCCTCCCTCCCTCCCTCCCTCTTATTGTCCAGGGTAGTACCAGGGCCACGAAAACCGTTTAGTATTTTGTTTTTCTCAAACTTCATCACATTTCTCACCTTTTCCCATCAAAAACCTTGATGGATGTTTTGAGCAAGGAGTATCAGGTGCACAAAGCCGTTGAGGCCTTCCTCATACATAAACGATAGACACAAGCCAATCAGAAGCAGTGAAGGAGGGGTCTTGCTAGAAGAGCAGTGGAGTCGACCATGACCTGGGAGTGAGTGTTGAACAAGGATGTTTTTTTCTGCTCGTGGACACTGTTCTGTGTACACATATCATGTGCACTGGTTTAGAGACTAATGACATGCCATTGAGGATCTTTTTTTCAGTGCAACTGATGCAACGTCTCTTTCCTCTCAGCAAAGGAAATTACAACATAAAAAGATTATTATTTTTTTTTAAAAAACTAAGCACTGGACTACAGGACACTGATTACCTTTGCAAGGGGAGGCACTTTGAAGCATTTAGGTCAGCCACCACCATAGTCAAAATTGTGATTCAGATTAAATTCCCAGTATAATGGCATTCTTTTTATAATATGGAAAAATCCATACAATGCAAAACCTCTTAAGTGCTTGCTTAGCATTTTAAATGTGAGACAGAAGTTCCAATCCGTATCGCAGTGTACTCGAACATTAGCTCAATTCAGGCTGATCTTTAGCAACATTAACAGCATTGTCATGTTCAGTAGCTCTTACCAAATGCTGTGAATATAAACAGTGACAGCCATTTTTTTTGTACCAGCTTCTGAGATTATTTTACAGCCATCTAACTACCTACTTACATTCAAAATGAATTCAAATTCTGACAAAAGGAGACTTTTTTATTTCAACTTGAGGTTTCTTTCAAGTAGAAAAATAAAAAGAGAAACCTGAATCAAAGCTTGCTCTGTGTCAAACTAAATATTGTATGAAATCAACCCTGTCCCACTCATAACTGATGCAGTGAGCACCTTGAACCTGCAGCGCTCAGTGTGTTGCTACCTCCTCGTGTATCACACTCGACTTCATCAATCAAGTCTGTGTGATGAAAATCCTGGATTTATTTTGTGCTGTTTATCAGCAAAGCACAGCACAGAAAGGCCGCAGAGCCACAGTTTAGAAATGAAGAGAATTAAACATCCGCTTCAACTACACTAGCTGACATTTCCCCAGCTACATTGCATGACCCTGAGTGAAAACTGGAGTTGATCCTAATTCATATCCTCAGTCTTTAGCTGCCATTAACTGGCAAAAGGATGCAGGTGAGCTGTGGTGAATAATTGTGTGAATGAACCAAGCTATCACAGCACATTGCTAATGGCAATTTATCATCTTCATGGGATGGTGGAGAGGGAACCAATGGACCGCATCCATCCACTCTTATTAGCAAACGATCAATGTTTAATAGCATGGGCCAAACGGAAGTATAACATTCTACAAAAAGGCTTTCACCATGAGCACAATCCTCTGAAGTCATTATACATAACAACTACTATAATTCACTACTGTTAAGATGGAGAGTGGCAGGGACAACCCACTAGACAACCATGCGTACAAAAAGGCCAGGATGCCTACTGAAGGTTATTGCAGTGAGTTAAAAATTGCTACAGTGGTTTGACGGGTGTGTCAGGATCACACCATTGTTTCTGGAGACTGACTCAGACCCTTTTCCTGTTAAGTAGGAGGGTGAATATGTTCCGAAGTGAGCAAACTCAGAGAACTGAAGAGTTGTAGAGGGGGACAAAACGGCAGGCTGATAATAGGGAAATTGCTTTTAAGTCAACACACACGGAGAAAGTTGCAAATTTACAGATTGTACTCTGGATGTTGGGCCACGGGAACGCTTTGCCACATAATCAAACTTGTCCCTTGAGAGTGCGGAGAGATTGACCAGGGATATCAGCCCTCCCCAACATTTTTCAGGAAGATTCAGGGAATATAAAAGCAATTGTTAGGTTTCAAACGGGAACAGTGGATGCGGCATGTTTTTAACAGCAGCCTCTTTCTTCATCAGAAATTCTGCCACAGGTGCTGGCACACTTCAAAGCTCTCTGATACTGGGGCATATAAATATTTTAAGCACTGGTTACAATGTTAAGCTCTGAGGATGTGCTATCAAACTTCAAAACTGCAACCACCAGGAGCTCCTAATAAATACGCACCCGGCCAAATTACCAGTGACAGCGTGGTGCAAGTCAAGCAATTAAATGTGACTAATGTAACCAAAAACTCCAACTGTAAGATGTTACGGCTTTTCGTTTTGTGTGATTTTAGTAACACCCTCCCCTTCGTTGTTATCATCCTTTGGAGCCTCGTTATAAATAGTACATTTCCTCACTTCTGTCTTCTTGTAAAACAAATAGTAAATTCGTATATGGGTGTTTGATGGCACTTGAAAAAACAGATAATTTAACTTGTATGACATGTAGGCTCATCGTGTAAAATTGTTGTTAAATTTTCAGACTGCCCAGTCATGGCTGGAGTTTTTTTACAGTCAATTGTACTGCCATTAATGATCTTATGATGTGCATCCATCTGTCCATTCATTCATCTGGTGCCAAAATAATTCGTTTACTGTAAACCTGTCTGAGAAATGGTAATTTAAGTCCACATCAGGAGTCACAGCTTGACTGCTGCAGTGGTATGAGATTAAAGGAAGACATAACAAGGACAAATGTCAAATGAGGCAGATGGACTGAAATGAATGCTTGTCCCCATCAATTTAGGTATATAATTCAGTGTATTCACTGGCTCCATCTCATGAACACAACCTTGTATAGTGGTGTCAAAACTAGTCCAGGATAAGAAATTTCTGTCTGAAAGTCTGAAACATTTAAATCTCTCCGATCATAGTTTTGATAAAATTGGTGAAAATGATTCTCTCCCACAATTTGAATTGTACTAAAGGAAGAGGAAGCCAGTTTGAAGAAAGATAATTCATTTTGTTGAGTCACGTTCCTACTTTGAGTTAGTTGCTTGGACCAAGCCAGCATTTTAATAAGGCTTAGCCCCTTGATAAAAATTAAGACAAAATATTCCTGATGTCCATGTATTGAAGCATCTAATACTCTTACTCCTAATCTTGTTTATAATAAGCATCAGTTACTTGTCATCTTCAAAGTAATTAACGGTTTGGAATACTAAATATTCTTTTTAAAAGAAGGAAAAGCTTTAATTAGAATTCCAAATTAGTCAATTTTCTCATGTCACACAGGTTTTACTCATGTTGTGAACCCGATACCTGAGGAGAAAGTGCTGTCAGCATTTAACTGAACACTTGGCCATTATTCATCTTCCAAAGCATAATGAGAGTGTTTTATCATAAATGTATGCAAACAATTTGTATATGTGAATAACTCTGCAGTGCCAGCTGTTTGTGGACAATATCTCATTAGCTGCTACTTTCCACTTTGGAAATGTACATAAGTGTATCCAAGCAAAACCAGAATTATGGCTTTCACTGTTGGATTCAATTGCACTGAGTAATTCTGATATCCGTTAATATCAGTCAGTCAGCACTTTCCACTTCTCACAACCCAGCAACTCTAACAACAAACTGAACGTCAGCTCTCCACATTGCCAGTGACATTTAACCAATAACGCAGCAGGCTGGATAATCAGTCCTCCATAGAATTAGTTAGTTTAACATTTAACAATTAGGCTTTCGTGTCAGTTTGGGCCCAAAACATCAAGACACTTTATCTACAAGACGATTAGTGTGTTGCAAATTGTGTAGAGCTCTAAAAGGAAGTCACAAGATGAAAATGATAAGACAGTAATGCAACACCAGTTCAACTTTGTGATGAAAGAAAAACAAGACACAACGTTGGTTGACATAGAACTGGACACTGGTTTTAGTCCAAGTGCGCACTACTCTGCACACACAAGAAGAAATAATAACTGTGTATGACTACATGCAAACAAATAACCCCCAAGACTGGTTCGTTCATCGATAACGCAACTTTCAGCTCAGTGTGCGCAATCACAAGTAATCAAACAAAATGCGTCAACCAACCAGCCTCCATGTTTTCTCACCAGCCAGTCAAGAGTTCACTCACAGATCTGTGGCATCTGGGGTCACCCAGGGTGGCCATTTTGTCTGGCTGATCTGAAATGTGCAGTGGCCGGAAGGTAATCCCCTCATTGGGACTAATTATCCTGAGTCTCTAGTGAGATGGCAAATTAGACCAGCTCAAAAGGAGCACAGAGGATCAGACTGTGGTCACTAACAGCATTCCAGCAGCTCGTTCCTATGACAGCACTGCACTTTGGGAAGTTTAAAGTGATGTTTTAGATAATTCAAAGAAGAGAAAACATTTCTGGAGAAAGCCTGAAGTACAGAAGTAATAAAACATTCACCTTCCACCACATTCAAGAGATCAATGTTACATAATTGTTCCAAGAGACTACAATGACAGTTGCCCTGCTTGTGGCTTCGCTATCTCTGTCAGTATCTAAGATATGTTTTGTTTCAGAGCTCTTCATTCACTTCCTCCTCTGCGTCCTGTTTTTCTTCCTTCTAAAGTCCATTACTTGTTGTGCACCTTTCTTAAATTGGAACGAGAGGGATTTAAACACTGCAAAAGAAAACACATATTTGCAGGTATCTAATCCTCCATTTTTACCCTCTGTCAGATTCTCTGCACTTGTAAATGGAACGTACAGTACATTGAAATAAGCAATCTGCTATCTCTCAGGGATGTTTTTATAACATTGACTTCAATAACACTACATCCCAAAATGCATTTGTAATGAAACTGATGGCAGGTTTTCTGAATAGGGGGCAGCTGTAGCTCCAGTGTGAAAATGTGGACTATTAATCATAGGACTGGTCGTTCAATGTTGAAGTTTTTTAAAGTAAGACCCTGAATCCTAAATTGATCCTGATATGTAGCTATGACTGTCCAGAGCAATCCAAAATGAATGAAATGAACAAACAAAATGAAATGCCAATTAAATGTGATGTGAAAATGTGAAAAGAAATGCATTCAAACGTGTTCTAGCCTCTTCGGGAAACAGTTTAAATGTTGGCAAATTTCGGCTGATACAATTTGTATTCATAAGAAATGTGCATGTTTGCCACCCAATCTTTCCAGCCTCAGGATGATGAAACCAGTGTGTCTGTCCAAAACTGTGGTTCAGTTTAAGCGATCTCAACTATTGGCCTTTGGGTTTCATTCTCTGGGACAATAATCTACACCAGAATTTAGACGATTTGTCTGACCTTTAAATTAGCCCCATTGTCAAAAATTCCTCTGACAGACAAATTCCTATAAAAGCTTACAGAGTACATTGCACTTATGTTTTCTTTCATGATCTTTACTTGAAGCTACCTTAAGGTCAAACATGTCCACTTCTTCATTCTATTAACCCAGTGATTAGCATTGTAACCATGAGAATGAGGTCCCTCACTTGAGCTGTAAGGACTACCTGGTCTATTAGTAGTTTTAGTAGAGTTTTTTTTCAATTACAGACCATTTACTAGTTTTAGCCTCTTAAATTTAAGGATTTTCTGCTTTCTTTGTCATTAATGGATAAACGGGTTCGGCTTTTGGAATGTTTAGACAAAGGACAAAATTTGAAGACAGAACATTGGGCTCTGGAAAATTGTGATGAGCATATAGACTTAACGATTAATCATGAAAATAGTAAGACCAATCGATTACAAGAATGATACTTAGTAGCAGCTGTACCCCTTACATTAACTAAGTCTTTACCCAAGCCATGTTCTTTACCCTACTGTAACCTAAAACCTTAATCATGGCAACGCATGAACTTTTTATTTTTGTAATGGAAATGTTGTCCTGTCAGTTGTGGGTTTAATTAAAAAGACTCGATAGTCTGTTCTACAAAAGACATTCACATTGTGAAGCTGTAATAGACATTGCAGCCTTGTGGCCTGGACACAAGAATTTCTCCTGCTGAGTGCATCATTTTTTGCAGTGCAAGCAGCTCACTGGCTCACTGACCACACTGTGCTACACTGAGGCCAGAGGCATTGTTCACCCATTTCCCCTCCATAAAATCTTCTTCCTGAAACCAACATACACTTCCAGTATACATGCATAGACATAGACAGTCTAACCCACTGGTCAGCTATACTAAATATATCCAAGTGTTCAACAGAGAAGAAAGAGTGAGTGGAAATGTTTACATCACACACATCCTAAGCATTATAAGTACCTACAGAGTTGTACCCACAACAGATCTCCAGCCCCTCGTGCACGCACGCACGCACGCACGCACTTTAGACCCATTCCCACGGCATCTTATTATGTGTACAGTATGTTCTGCCATGTGCTGGTATTTGCTCGGTGTCCCGTGCGAGTACAACTTTTCAACATCTTGTTTTATTCATGCTGCATAAATACCACATAGCATAGGTCTATTGATCTCCGTTGATTTATGGTAATACTCTGACATGTTGTGATGCTGGCTGTTTAGTTTTCCATCTGTTCATATGGGACTTGTCTTACGGTAAACACAACACCAAAGTGTGAGCCAAAAAGCGAACAATACATTGTTAGTTTCGTTCGATGCAGACTTGGAGAGAGTTTTTGACACGGAAGTGAGGTCTTAAGTGAAGTAACACCAATTTAGAAGAACATGACAGAGTGCACACAATCCTTGTTGACCTCTCCATGGCTTGATTCTGCATTAGTATGAAAAAGCTTTTAAGCTCTAAAAAGGTGCAAAGGTTCATGACTCTTCATTTTCCAGCCAGAGCATGACTGAATAATTACGGTATTTTGTCTTGTCTAATGATGCTGTGATACAAAGTCCAGAATATAAACATACCTGAGAACCCACCTGCATATTCAACATGTGGCTGTTGGCCAACGGAAGCAGCACGGTAAGCCCTGTACTTGGCTTCAGTGGAGCAAATGGTTGTAAATCTTCTTACCATTAAGTTGTAATGGAAAATGATGAAATATGGGATTCACTCCAACTTTATACATTGAATTGCTGTTTGGGTTTTAAGTGTTTTTATATATATTTTCTCATTCTGGGGGAAGAATCTTCTAGGCCATATAATGAAAAATTGACTTTTCTAATCAGAAGTGCACTTAAAGAGTAAGAGTAAAGGATAAATCTGTTAAATTTCATATTTAATTTCTAAAACTGAAGTCATCCAATTTAGTTATTAAAGTTCCCATGAAACAACTATCAAAGTAATATTAGCTTCAGCTTAGTTCTGTGTTTCCTGTAAAACTAGACCAAGATAGGTTATTTTGCAGGATTTGGCACCTAACCAGCTAACAGCAGCTACATTAACAGCAGGCAGTGATCAATTTAGCAACAAAGTTGTTGCTACAAGTCCTTCAGGAACCTCCACAACAAACAGCCGAACTGCCTGGTTCAGAGGCGTTTGTTGGGAGGTTGCTGGTTAGCAGCAGTTATTAGTTACTTCAGCAACATGTACAACTATCTGTCTGGACAGGCAGAGCAGCTGGAAGACAGCAGAGGAATAACCAAAATATATCCAGTGTTTCCTCTACATTCATTTAGGAGTGGCGGCCCGCCGCTCCTAAATCCTAGCCGCCGCTCCTTCAAATTTCTTTTTTTTTTAATTGTCGCAAATACACCACCGCCGCATCATATCTCCACCTTCACAGCAGAGTCCTGCACTGGGTCGGGTGTCGCGAGTGCTGAGGTAAACTCGATAACCATCTTGCTCAGTACCTACTCTTTGGAGTAGATTCCCCCCTCCCCCAAGAACTTACTGGTGCCATCGACGTTAATTACTCGCAAGAGCGCAGCCTTGAAAGTGACATCATGTCAAGCACCCAGGCACCAGGTCGGAGAGTCAGAGGAGTGTCATCTTGAAAACAGGGCAACGACTCACCGGAGAAAAGGTAGACTTATTAGCTTAAGAAAACTTATAATAGATTTGATAAGTTCAATAGACATTAGCAAAATATTGATGGCCAGCTAAGATTACGTAACATATCGGTAGCTTAATTAATTGGGCCCAGTGCCAACTCAACTCAGTGTCGCTAACGTGAGTAAACTAATTGATAGCATTAAGCGAATATATACACGCCATGATGTAACTGCTGACTGCATTTTCAGACGAGCTTGTTCAAATATTTCTCAAAACCCAGAAAAATGTATTGTTCTGAGCCTGGGTACAATCTTTGCAACTGATTCTACAGCCCCATCAAGAAAAGTATTATTTATTGTTTATTTTGTTTTGTTTTTTTTTATTGTTGTATTTTTGTTATTATTTTTTATTTTTACATTCAGCCTTTAAAAAGCCCCTTTCCATACCAGCCATTCAATAAAAAGGGGGATTATGCTGGGAATAAAAGTAAAATCTGCAGTCAAGTGTCATTTGTTTATGCCGTCACGGCTCCCCGGAGAGCCTGCCCCCGCTGCTGAAAAAAATCCTAGAGGAAACACTGGTATAGCAAGTATGCGCCCCCAGGTGCAGGATGAGCAATCACTTTTTTAAATCATTTTTCAAAGAACTCTAAAATACCATTAAGAATACCATAAAAATAACTTCTTTTTTTTTTTTTTTTTTTTACAATTTTTGGGCCTGACACTAGCATATGGGTGAGATATGGAGAAAGACATGTGCAATAAACATACTCAAACATTGATTTTGACATGATAGGAAAGTGGTGGCAAATGGTGTTCTTCCATTTTTCAAAAATGATGCTTTTTTCTGTTTTTAGACTATTCAAAATGGGTTTGAGTTTTGGACTACTTAGTCCACAAAATAGTTCAAAATGTACAGCGTGCGACCTGCGAGCTGTATACTGTGGTCAAAGCTATTGAACACTAGGGAATATAAAATAAGGCAAAAACAAAGAAGAATTTATATTTTCAGTTCAATCACATACAAATAGCCTAAAAATGTATTATACAATGGTACCAAGGTATCCTCAACATTGAGGTATCACCAGGTGGACATGACTCTGTCCTCTCTCTGTCTTCTATCATGCCAAAGGAGCATTTTTGAAAAGTGATTTCAGCCAAATCCTCAACAGCAGAAGATTTTGTTTCTGGTAACATCCATTCTAAATCGCACATTCTACTTCCTTCACTTCTTTCTCTCTCCTGCTGTATAGATTTTCCTCCTTAAAGCCTACCTTGCGTTCTTCAAGCACATTCTCCTTGGATTTTCTCTCCCTCAGTGGCAGCGTGAAGTCATGTTCTGCCCTCTAACTGGTTCTATTTTCGCATAACCAGCTAATGAGATGAAAAACCCACATCACTGAAAAAGGCCGCCTTGATCGCCTTGAGAGCAAATCAGACACACAAACACAGCGGCTATACATCTGTTAAATGATTGATCATGCATGTTCCTCGTGCTCATGGCTGCTGCGATGTCTGCTCTCTGATGCTGCCTTATCAACAGAGCAGCTGGCCTCTGATGACATAAAATCCAAGCACAACTTGATTCAATAGAATCAGTATGGAAACTTTGGTAGGGTTAACTGAGTGCAGTCGGGGTCTCAAGCTGCCCCTGAAGTTATTCTGATTCCATGGCAGAATGCAGCGGGACAGAGAAACCCTGATGAAATTTCATCATCCTGCTTTGCAAGAGCAATTTGTGTGACAAGACTGAGTTTAGAGAGTTACAGCACACCCAGAAAATGATTTCCACTCAGAGTTTGTCTTTCGATAAACCAGCGGGAGCTGTTTTGCTGGATTTGCGATCGCAAGTTAGATTGCAATGTAAGATTCTCAACATTTAACCAAACATGAGTTTCATGCTGTGAATGTTCGTGTTCATGTCTTTTCTTTTTTCAGCATCAGATTCAATAACTCACTTGTCTTGAGAACATTGTTATCTGAAATATTTATATGAGACAATTTCCTACCATGTTAGGGTTTAGAATAACCATATCCTGAGAATCTTCATCAGCAATTTTGTTCAATCATTGTATTTGCTTGTTTAGAGCCTAAGGCTAACTATTACTAGTAATAAGTACTATTAACCTCTCAGTCTGCTCTCCAGTGATTTACGAACATTTGAAGTCCTAGATACGGAGGATAGTTTTGTTAATATCGATCTGTCTGACTTGTGAATGTTAACACAATGTCAGACAAGCTTGTTAACAGGAAATAATTTTGACTTTCTTAACCCTTTAATGACGGCTGAAGGTAATACTCTGCAATGTAGCAAATTAGCAGAAAAGGTGCAAAATTTTAAAGGAATACCGAGGAACACGAGTAAAGACACAAAAGTCAGACAAAGGACGAGAGATTGGCAGTCACTCATTGTTCAATAGAACAAGAGCTGTTAAAATTACAATCCTGAAGAATCGCTTACAGCTCAGGTTTAATGGAGATGGTAAGAATGAAATTGAATCATTTTATTGATCTCATCTTGAAGAGGTCAATAACTTCCAAAAGCAGCTTTTTGTTTCTGGAAGTTTCAATTAAATTATTGCAATTGGAGATGCTATACCATCATGCACCTTGTGTTCTCTCTCTAAATACATTAACCAATCATTTTATTATCGTACTGAAACATAATTGGCCTTTGGCCTCAAAAACAGAACTTTGCCGACCATTTTGTGCATTAACGTGAGATGAAAATGCTGGCCGCGAGCCAAGAAATACTGCAGTTTAAAAATCCGACAGCCATGAACTTCACTAAAAGTGCCAAATGGAGCCATTCTGAGTAAAGCAATATTCAGCAAACTGTGCGGCCATGAACAGTCAAGGTAATGAAGCTAATCTTTTTTATAACACTAAAAACTGAAAGGCTTCCTATACTGCCATATGAGGCAGTGTGGTTTTACCGCTTTCTATCAGAATGTCTGTGACATGAAAATCTTTAAGAAATCCTCAGTCAAGTGAGGGTCAAACACCATGTAAGAATATTTTTTTAACAAAAAAAAAAATACAGGGAGACACTTTGACACATTAAAATAATTAGTAATGAAAATTATTCCACTAATTGAGCTTATAGATGCTTAATTACTCAGCAATGTATTTGTCAATGTACCTTTTCTTTGCATGGCATGTGGGGAGCAGTGACATCAATTCTTTTCCCCCAAAAAATCCAGGAATGATCTTCCTCTGATGTGAAGTTTTTTCTCATCAATAAACAAAGTTATGCAGCACTCAAAATAGCATCTAAGCTCATCATACTTGCTATAACCCGAATAACAGTTTTTTCAAAAATGTTTATAATTTGCTGACAATATACGTTTTTTTCCCCCCAAATGGTCCACCAGAGTACATTTGTCACTGTCCAAAAACAGGTCTTTCCCAGTTTGTTTAAATCATCTCTACCTTTCAAATTGTTGTGTCTCATAATCTGAAAGAGACTACTTTTGAAGAAAGTAACTATTTTTGGCAATTCTTTCTCAGATTTAAGCAGAGCAAGAGTGGTGTTTTTCAATCTGTGTCAGATAAGAGGATCTTTCAGGTGTCCATCAGACCTAAACCTGGCAGATGACGAATTTTATCAAAAGCCTACAGTTAACAGCAGTATTTTCGATTTTTACCAGTTATTGTGCATGTTTGAACCCATCGTCTATTAGGAGGGTATGAAGATTTGAGTAGAGTTGTTCTAATTCCGATACTAGTATCGGAAATGCCGCCTACACTGCCACAAAATGCAGGTATTGGCGAACTTGTACGTGAGTCTATGCACCGATCTGATACCACATAATTTAGAAACGGGACCCTGCTACTTTTCAGTTAGCTCCATTAGCTCTGCATAACATTTCACAAGAGAAATCAGTTCATCTTCACTGCTCTTAAAGCCAACACAGGAAGTTGTGCTTTGCTGCCCCTGGCAACTACTGTTTTTAGAGCGGAGAATAAGAAACTGATTTCATGTGAGTCAGACAGAGCTAGCAACATGTCAGTTATTTGGCAGTATTTTACTCTAGATAACCCCACCAGAAAATAGCAACAAGTTTAGTATGCAAGACTGTAATTTGGAGGGGGTGGCACCGTTGTTGCCAATTTCAACACCAGCAACCATATAAAGCATTTGAAGACGCAGTGCATGAAAGAGAACAATGAAAATGCTCTCCCAAAACTTTACGAGACAGTCAGGGAACACATTTCATTTATGCTGAAAGACTTTCAGACCATCAGTTTTACTTCTGATATTTGGACCTCCAACATGTGCCCCATGTCTTTGCTGAGTCTGCACACAGTATCACTGTCAACATTTTCTCTTTAAAACTGCAACCAAACAAATTCAGGCAGTGTGGCAGTGTGGCAGTGTCGGTGGCATTTCCTGTACTACTATCGGAATTAGAACAACTCTACTCAAGATATCTGAATCGGTATCGGGAAGAAAAACAAATCTAGATTTGGGACTCAAAAGAACAACACCACCACACCACGATGTCAGCGTGTGGTTGGGGACAATACAAAGAGATATCCCTGCTGTATTGCTGCCAGCATGAAGAAACATGCATCTTCACTTACAGCTGAGTAACTGCCAGCTCTCTGTCACTCTCTGCAACTCCTTCCTTTGTTCCTTAACAACATACTTAAGATACTGGTGAATAAATTTACTCCATGTGGACCTTTGTCCTCAAAGGTGTCAGTGTTTTTATAATGCATATCTGACAGCACAGCGCAAGGCTGGCATGAGTCCCTGGCTGCTGCCCAGCACATATCCCATGTGTCACTCAGTCTCTTAATGATGAAAGTGATCTTGTGAGCAGGCAGGTGAAAAACAACAACCAAGCACATTTAAGGAAAAGGAGGAAACGGAGCTGGTCCATCTCTTCACGTACAGATAAACACAGAAGAGTTGGACAGAGGAGAGTGATGCAGGTTTCTCTGGTGTGTGGCCATTTCGCAGAAATCAAATATGAGCAACTGCACTCAACCCAAATCTCCACAGTAGCCTGGCCAGTACAGCTGACACCACACGGGGTGTCAGTAATTCATTGCTTACTAATTCTCTGTCAAAAGGCAGAGAAAGGAGAGGAAGTCAGCAAGTTTCAGGTGATTCAATGCCCATTAAAATGAGATTCAAGGCCAATTTTGCATTGTAACAGAAACATGTTTAGAGACCTCTCAGAACTTGTTTGTATTTAACAATAATTCCATATGCTGTCTTCCCCATTATAGTCTAACACGATCAGCTAAACCTAGATGGCTAGAGGAGTAAATCAACTTTATTGTCCAAAACTGAGTTATCAACTGCATTAGACCAAAACGATTTACTATATCGCTATTTAGCTATATATAAAACATTAAAAGACCTTAAGGTTACATATCATGAAATGCCAGCCAAACACCTACTTACGGCCTCTAGAGACTTTACCAGGACCCGATGAGGCCCTAAAGGAAAAGGAGGCGGTGTAATAAGTGTACAAAAGAGGGTGGGGAGAATTGAAAAGAGAAGAGGTAGGGGGATGAGAGTTAGACTTTTCTCAGACCTGGTATCAACATCTGTCCTGAGTGATCTGGTCACAAGTGGACAGCTCTCAGTACAGGTGTGAAAGCCTTGAAGACACATTGAGATCTGATTACTCAGACCACATTCAGAGAGGGTCGGGACCGCATTATGACCACAGAAGAAACAAAACAAAAAAACCTTTTCGAATGAAAGAAAATTCTCACTCATTTGTGTATTCTTGTTAAGTCGCATTTAACACAATATATTGGGTTGTTTCTTTCCTATGAAATGTGTGTTTGTCGCAGCATGGCTTTTAGCAGCCAGAGTGCTCCTTTTTGCCAAAAGTGTGTCTCATCTGACACATGATTTTACCATTAGTTCACATTTGTGACAGAAGATAACTATTTTATGTGTAGTAAAATACTAATTGCTTTTAAAAAAAGGAGTAAACAGTAACCAATGTAGTGTTCTCTTTATCACCCGTGGAGGAAGTTCCCAGACTCCCTTAAAAGGAATGTGCAATTTTGTGAGTTACCGAGTAAGGAGAGACTTCATACATTTTTGTGAAATGCTGTCGACAAATTTTCAATTATGTGGGTGTTCTGGTAAGTTCGGTTGTAATGTTACACATTAGGTTAATTCTCTTTGTAGGGTTAAGCGTTGTCCCAGTCATGTACGTGTATATTTGCATATAAAACAGGGAAGTGAGATGTTCAAGAAACCTGTGCGAGATGTTAAAAGCAGGTGATTGCCACTTGTGATTGCATAACTTAGGATGGATGTTATTATCAGGTCTGAACACAGGTTTAGTGTTTCTCAACTCCTAACTTTAAGATTGGTCTTGTATTTTTAATCCCTTCTGCTTCCAGCATCGGGTGATGGATGACGATGACAGTGATGAATGGCTTCCATGCTTCACCCCCCCCCTAGGACTGAACTAGAATCAATTAAGCTACTTGCTCTCCGCTGAGCTGTGAATGAGACAATCAGCAAGCTATACGTCATTTTCTCCCTGTTCCCCCTCTGACATTGTGTAGAGCAGGTAAAACTATGGGTATGCCAGCCGGGGTGAAAAACCACAGGAGAGAGCAGACAGTGAGACCACAGTGTCACAGAGATAAGTGAGTGTACTGATATTATGGGCCGATACCAAGATTAATATCAAACCTTGCCGTCACAGTCGCCCATCATTGCAATGGGGATAGGACTGCAAGGAATGCTCATTCTTATTATCAGTTCATCTGACCTTTTCATCTTAAATAGTTTAATTGAAAAAATGTCTGCAACAAGTAAAAAACTATTGCTCTGCCCCATTCACAGTGGTATACAAAAGAGGAAATCAACCATTCAAAGAGCTTGAAATATCAAACGTTTGGCAGTTAAGACTCTATAATTTGGTTAATCAGTTGACTACAACTATGAGAATTGATTAATGGTGGAAGTGCTAAAGGGATAAAAGGCAGTTGGTTTGTTTACCTACAGTATTCATGGCGGAGCTGATTAATAACACCAACACAAATGGGAATTACTCAAAGACTTTGACAGATCGTGAACAGACTTAATCACACCAAATGCCAAAATGAAAGACAAAAATGCTGCTTTGGAAACAAACATTAAAAATGACAAAGCAGTTGATTGCATAATTACCTCTGAGTGCTGGTATATATCATTACAAATACAGCTTGATTACAACGTTAATCATAAATAAAATGTTTTGGACTATTAAACATTAGATGTTTCCAACCCTATAATCATGTGGTGTTTGTTTGTATGCTGTTATTTCTGATGAACTGCTCAGCAAATTAAAGGCCAAAAGAGAAATAATGAAAAATGTGAGGGGGGAGGACAGCAAGGGATAGAGAAGTAATATGAGAAAAACAACAGATTCAGAAAGACAACAAAAACAAGACCAAGGCCATGTGTATATACAGGGCCTTGGTCTTGTTTTTTTTTCTGTTCGCCAGCATCTTTTTTCAATTGTTACCAATACGGAGTGAGCGGCTGCCAGCAGCAGCCGCCCGCCCAGACAGAAGGCGCCCAGTGGGTTTTTTTCCAACGATCCCCCTTTTTTGTGTGGCTGCTACGAGCACATCAGTTGAAAATGTCCCAACTATTCAGACAGGCGCTGGTGACATCTTCGTCACTCTTTTTCTTTTTCCTGGCCTGGGAGCTCATTTTCGCAGCATATTTATCTGCTATGGATCATGTCATGCACCCATATCCTCCTTGCTCTGATGTCCCGATGTCAAATAAAAAACAATCGGATAGTAAAGCTCAAAGCTGCATGGTTTGGTCATATAGCAGTGGTTGTCAAGATACTGTCGCCATAGAGACTAGACGCACATGCGGTGCACAAACACTTCATCTCAGCACTCCAAGGCACACGCCAGCGCTTTTCTGCCCAAAAACCGCTATCTGGACTCCTTGAGAAAGAAATAAAATTGTTGTGAGGAATGTTTGTGAGTTGGGGGGTTTCTGAGGAGTTGTTTATCCACATGGTGTCTGTGGGTAAAGGGTTAGGGTTAGGGCCGACAGCAGCCGCTTGCAGCATTAATGAAAGTGTTTGCGGCAGGGAAAGGGTTTCATTTAAACCATATTGGCAACATAATTTCATCCTTCCAGCCCCCCACAAACACACACAGTCACAGAAACGCACACACCACACACGCACGCACACACACACACACACACACGCACACACACACACACACGCACTCTGGGGAGCTAACAATCTATGTAACCATCCTATCATCCCATTTCCCTGACACTCTTTCATCTGCGCCGATCCAAATGGCAGGGGGAATCATTTGAGGCAATGCTCAGCTGATATGCTCTGATACCCTCCTCAGCTTGTCCAATCTTTTTTTGTGCATAAAAAATATGACAGCCCATGTGGCGGCAGTTCCAGCCAGCGGAAACCTTCATAGTAACAGACAAGTAAAGAATGCAAGACAGCTGTATGGCATTTTATATTACTGTGATGGCACAGATGCATGGGAGTCGGGTGATGATAGTTTCAATGCTCGTTAATTTTGCCGTCAAACACCGTTATTCCTAAACTTCCCATAGTAAAGATACGTCTGGTTTAAAAATGGTTGTGACATTCTTAAAGGATTAACGGAAGTGGGGATCATTTTTTGCCAGACAGGAATTTGACTGCAGGAAATGCTAAAAGGGAGATTTAACCAAGAACAGAGGGGGAGGCCTAGGAAGGGGACCGCCGAAACACAAGCAAGGTTAGGAGAAGAGTTTGGACAGGCTCCTGGCAGCACTAAAATACAGCAAAGGGAAGCGGATAAGGACGGGAGGGCCGACTGCAGGATTGAGACTCAGCCACAGAGAGGAGATAGGAGGAGGGATGGTTGCAGCGGTGAGATAACGCCGAGGCCCGGAGCTGATAGATGAGGGCTGCTCCAAGGTCAGCCTGGGAGCAGCAAATGACTGCATAACATTATCACCCAGCACTGTTCCACTGAGAGTGTGCTTTCATATATCCATGCCTGTGAGTATACAGGACGAACAGGTGTAAATCTCTAAGTACTGTATGCACAAAGAGCTTTTTGTATGACATTTTTTTTACAAGTTCCAATGTATCAAAGAAGCAGAAAGGCTTTATTTGCAGATATAGACAGAGATGACTTTAAGAAGCTGATTATACATAGCATTAACATGCGTCTTGTGTGATAGGGTCCTTCCATCAGTTCGTGTCTGGCATCAGAATACATCGAAACATGCACCTCGAGTGGCAAATTGTGATCTGATCTCACTTCCCAGCTCTATATGCAAATAAAGACTTGCATCACAGGGACAAATGGACACAATGTTTTTGACAAAGAGAAAGAAAAACATCACATACAACGATTTTATAAGAAGACCCAAATACTTGGGAATTTGTCACAGACAGAGTGAGTCTGGGGACTTTCTACACAGGCGACAAAGTAGTAGCCTATACAACACTGTTCAAACAGCTGCTAATGTTGGCAGGTAAGACACTTTAGCAGGATCAAGAGGCTGTTACAGCAATGGTGCAGGAAACAGACACCGGAAAGAAACAACTTCATGTATTGCATTTAAAATTTGAATGGCACAAATGACTTAGAATTTGCCATAGCCGTGCAACAACTCCCAAGATTGAGCAGTTTTTAAAGGGAGTCTGGGAATATTGCAGTTATTGCAATAGTTTAAAGATGGTGTGATTTGACATGGACAGTGCGTTCACTAACATCTGCTGTTAACATTGACAGGTAAGAGCCAGAACTTATTTTTTGTTGTAATGTTCTGTGGTTGGGTAGGTAGTCCTTCAATGTGGCCCAGGACTTGTGTTGTCTTCCTGTCTGTCACCCTAGCAACCACCAATTCCTACATTCATGGCATCCTTGTCACTGACCCTGCAGGACTTAGTGTTACATTACAAAATATATGTGATGACGTGTCCCAGATAACCTCCACAGGTTGACTGAGCGATTGGATTATGTGGTGGTTGTTTACACTTGTATTTAGTGCTGTCTGCTTGTGTTCGTATCACTGGAGAGCCATGTTAATGCCAGGTATAAACAGGCTGGACCAGTTCCATCCAAATCAAATAGTCACTAAATATTGACAATATGTTACCAAGAACAGTTCCAGAACAACAAACATAACTGGAAACCAAAGCCTGACCATGAAATTACTCCAAACATTTCATGTGGCATAATCCAAATGTCCTGAATGCTCCTTGGGTGGAAGTCCAATTATTTCTAATTACATCATGTCTACCTTTTCTCTTTAGGAGTTTCGTGAAAGAGACAGCTGCCTTTATGTGCCCCTAGTAAGCTCACGCTTTTACAAAATCTAAGAGACAATAAGGTAGAAATTCATCCGCTGCACTCAAAATACAATCATTCCGGCTTCCGAAGTTTTTGGAGAGGAATAAGCCAGGCTCAGATTTCATTTTTGTTTGAATGCGTCTCCCCAAACAATTTCTTATTTCTTTTGTTCTTAGAGTTCGTAGAGTGTGTGTGTCATGTACAGAGGCTGTGTTAGTAGCTCTCTTAATAAAGACAAGAAACAAAATACTATATTTCTTGGAAGTTAAAATGGTGCATATCATCTACTACCACACCTGAAACATAAACTGAAGCCCAAACTTATCACAAGTAATGTGAAATCATCACCTTGGGGATGGGTTGTGTTAATGAATTCACTTATTTTTGTGTAGAAATTTGGACCAATCACTGCTTTAAAATGTCAATTAGCTAAATAATTAGGGCACCTTAAATCAACATGGAAACACATGTTATGTGTGTATAGAGGGAAAGAGTCACTCTTGAGAGCTGAGCTATGAAAATCATGCTAAGTATGCAGGTGGTATGCAGTGAAGGCAAGCTCACCAACAATGATCGAAACCATGCTGGGGGAGGGAGGAGGAGAGGTGGCAGAGGAGGATAATGAGGAGAAAAGACGGGGAAAGATGAAGATGGGGGGGGGGGGGGGTGACAGGGGAGGAAGAACTAAAGGAGAATGTAGAGGAGAGGGACAGGAACAAGAAGACAGGGGAATATAGAGGGGAGGAGTAGAGGGGGAGGGGGAACTGAAGATGATGAAGAAAAGAAATGGAAGAAGGCAGGAAAGGATTCGGGTGTAAAGAGGGAGGTAGAAAAATGGAGTAGAGGGAGTGCAGGAGGAGAGGGAAAGCAAAAAGCTGGCGATGAGGCAGCAGGAGAGGAAGAGAGATCTAAGAAGAGATATCTAGAGAGGTAAAGGGGAAAAAGATAAGCAAAAATGGTGAGAGGATGCTAAAGTGGAGGAGGCAGAGGCAGAAAATCTGCTTGGGGGAGAACTTTGTTCCTGTGAATCTCTGAATGTCTTGATTCTCCACCTGTTCCTGAAGGCGTTCATAAATAGTCCACTTTCAACTGTAAAGACGAAGCTGTGCAGATAATAAAGACACTTATGAAAGTAGGGGGAGTGCACAGACTGAGAAGCTGGTTGGTGTGTGTGTGTGTGTGTGGAACTGTTGCTGGAGGTGCTAAAACAATGGAATGTCCGTCTGACTGCTTGATTTGTCTTAGACTGACTAAACTTCAGTACAGGAATGGGCAAACGTGTGGTAAAGATGAGCTGGAGTCTGCAGCTCTTTAGTCTTACGAAAGACTCAGGTTTTAAGTCATCTCACCACCAGGGACACATACATCAAAAGGACAAGGTGTTAGACGAAGAACAAGAGAAACACCCTCGAGCACACACACAGTAGAAAACCTCACAGCTATCCAGACAGCAGTTAAACACCCGACATGTCCGAATTCTCACACCTTGGCAGCGACACCCAAGGATCCTCTGCTCTGCCACACAGATGCGCTTTCTGACTCACGCTAGTTTTTAAGACCACCATGAATGACAGGACAAACTCCACAGATGTCAGATTGGCACTGGTCAGTCTTCAATCAATATACACAAGTGGCTTAGGCCTTTGCTGCACTTTCCCCAGTAAACTGACCTCTTTGGCCTGCAGCTATGTCTCTGCGCTTGGCACTGGGGTTAGGCAGAGTATCCACGGGAAGGGCTGCCATTACATACACATGGAGTTTGGTTTCGGCAGAGTCGCCGTTTGCTACCAGTGTATTCGTGGAGGGGCAGCCCACCCTGTAGACATCAAGCCTGTCCAATCTCCCCAGCACAGAGACAATCCAGCAGTAAAGAGCAGCTCCGGAGATATAAAACCCAAGAACAGCAGTGGTGTATTTACCAGGGAAGCCAACCAATCATGCTAGGGGAGTATTGTCGAAGTTTTTCTATGGTTTGCATGTGTGAAAGGGACATATCATGATCACTCTTTGGTTGCATACTGCAGTTTGACAAATGAACTTCACTGCATCTCTGTTAAAGTCGAACTACTTTCAACTTTTTCCACCACTTTATGCTGAAAGCACAACCAAGGCCGGAAAGTTGCAGCTTAAAAGTATTTATCTCTACCTATGTGAACATCTTTTCAGCTAACAAGACTTCATCCACACTCAAATCGCTCATATCAAAGCAGGCATTTCATATCTGACATCTGACGGAAACTGCAGTGATGCTGCTCTGCAGTTGACCTTTCCTTTGCTTCTGGAGGCGCTCCTCTCTGCATCCTTTCCACTGCAACATACCATGCTGATGCTGCAGGGTAACCGTGCCCAAGTTGCAACCTGCTCAAATCTCCTACATCACCACCGTCTCATCGCCTGGCTCAAGGCGCAACCCAGACTCACTCCCCAATTTATTGCTGACATTTACAAGAGGAGGTGGAGATTCAGGTGGAGCATGGGAAGATGCCTTTAGTGTCTGCAGACTCTAAATGAAACACTGGGAGGGACTCCCGCAGCATCTGTTTGCTATTACATTACATTATCGTGTCAGAGAAAGAAGAATGAACAAGTGAAGCAGTGGGTTGTGAACAGTAGCATCGGCGGGTTTAAGGAATACAAGCAAAAAAGAAAAGATGGAGGGAGGGATCAAAGACG